>NC_064627.1:910243421-910546452 GCF_023864275.1 Schistocerca cancellata | reverse complement strand
AATGTCTTAATCTTTACGAAGAAGAACCTAAAAGATGTGAAACGCAGAGAAATGTGCATTGTTACAACACAAGAAGCATCAAACACATATACACACCTTACCACAGACCATCAAAATCAATAAATAGCTATGAAGTCACAGGGCACAAACTATTTAATAAGCTGCCACATGCTATACAGGATCTTCCTGAACATACATTCAAAGAAAGACTGCATGAATGGTTCATTGCTCACCCATTCTATGATATCAATGAATTCTCCAACTGTAAAATGCAGTAATCCAACAGATGACCCACTGTACGTTTATTGTAATATAAGCTAAAATAATTCAGTAGTCATTACCTTATCACACTGTATTATAAACTGTAACTTCATTTGACATTGCCAATTGCTGTAATGGCCTAAAGACAATAAAATCTTTATTATTATTATTATTATTATTATTTTACAGTGAGGCTACTGTGAGCTATGTTTGGAGGTATTGTTGACTGTGATATTTATACAGTGTTGATGTTGTAAAATCATAAAGATTCATCCTACAAAAGTTTACTTGTAATCCAGCAGTTCATGTTCATGTAAAATCATCAAAAGTTGAACTTGAGGTAGGAGTCTGACAACCCAGATGGTTCAGAGTATTCAGATTCAGATTCTTTATTCACCATTGACCACCTGAGGTGGAATAGGCAATTTACATGGATATCATAACATTTTCCTTGAATAGGACCTTAATGCTAAATGAGCAGTGCAAATAGTGCCCATAGATGATAACACACACCGTAACATAAGCTAAATACATTCAATGACATCACATAATGAAATCCTTAAAAATTAATGTCGATTGATTTTATATTCACAAATTCTGCTATGTTGTAAAAAGGATTGATTAGTAACAAATTTAGTAACTTGCTCCTGAAGCTACTCATGTGAGCTGACCGAGAGGAGAATGGAAGTTTATTAAATATTTTTAGACTATTGATTAGATGGGAATTCACTGTTCTTGTCAGTCTGTGCCTAGGTATGTCTAATTTTGTTTTGCCTCTGGTATTATGGTGGTGTATGTTTTCCCTCATTTCAAAATCTGCTATATTGTTTTTTGCATACAATGCTGAGGTGCATATATAAAGATTAATAACTGTTAATATTTTCAGCTGAATGAACAGTGGCCGGCAGTGCTCTGATCTACCAGAATTGCTCATTGCCCTTATCACTTTCTTCTGAATTTTTAGAACTTCAGTGATGTGAAGAGAGTGTCCCCATATCAGCAGTCCATATTCTATATGTGACTGAAACAGTCCAAAATAAATAACTCTTAAATATTCTTTTGTCACCAGGCTCCTCAGTTTCCACATTAAATACGTAACTCGAGACAATTTTGCGCAGGTATGGTTGATGTGTGTTTCCCACATTAACTTAGAGTCTACATGAATTCCTAGAATTTTAACTGCTTTCACCTCTACCTCTTTTGACAATCCTAGTATAATCTGTTGGTTTTTATCAGGATTGCAAAGCAGTGTATTTGATGAGAATCAATTTAGTGCTACTTCCAGGCCATCTTGCATCATATCTTGCAGAACTGATATGTTCTCGTGCTGAGCAAGCAAAGTTGTGTCATCAGCATAACAAATAACAGTATTGGGGATACAATGTGGTAAAATCATTGACTGCAATTATAAAAAAGAAGGGCCCAAGGACAGAACCTTGTGGGACTCCTGTCTTAACTTCTAGCAATTGTGAGTCTCTGTTTCTGATAGAGGCAAACTGCTTCCTATTGTTTAGGTATGATTCAATTACTGCCAATGCAGAGTCTTGTACACCATAGAATTTGAGTTTAGCAAGTGAGATATCATGAGAAATGCAGTCAAATGCCTTACTTAAATCACATAAAAGAAGTGAGGCTTTATTTTTATTCTCGAAGGCTTTTATTACTTCATTCACAATTGAAAGAACTGCAGTGTTGGTATTTCTTCCCTTGCGGAAGCCAAATTGACTATTAGAGAGTAAGTTATGCGACTCAAAGTAGTAGTTTAGTTGGTTATAAATAAGAGATTCAAATATTTTCCAGAAAATGGGAACTATTGAAACTGGTTGGTAATTTTTGAGACTTTTTTATACACTGGGATAACTTTCGATATTTTTAGAGTTGTAGGATAGACTCCAAACTCTAGACACCTATTAAACAGAAAGGCCAATGGTTCACTAATTATATGCACTGTTTTTTTTAATTATGTAATTGGACAACCAAGAGTAGTCCATGCTCTTCGAGTTTGAGAACTTTGCCACTACCTTTGTAATCTCATTGGGTGTGATTGTCCTCCATTTAAAGGTATTGTTTGCAGCTTGTTGTTGCTTAAGTAGATCACTTGCATTAGTGCTTGTTGTTTCAATTTTGTTCCTAATATCACTTACAGAGTCCATGAAGAAACGATTAACTTTATCCGGGTCAAGAGCTATGCTATGTTCATCACTCCTGCAATGCTCTGTCATCAGTTTGAAACACAGTTCATCAAGGTCACTGAGTACCATGATGAATTTGGCACTTCACTTGATATACCATATTTAGTGAAGATGCTTTTGATATCAGTAAACCAGATAATGGTTGATCCGTGCAGTTTAGGTTGAGCACTATAACAGGCAGCGGCATCATTGGTGAATAGTTGTGTCAATGGCCAAGGTGAAATCTAGAGATGCTCAGTGGATGAGTGCTTGGCATCCGTACACAGTACAGTTGTAGGCACAGGAGAAACGTCTAACACTGTCTGGAATGGTGGGCCACATGCTGCAGCAAAAACAGGTAGAATGAGTTTGAATTTGGTGTGACAGATGCATCAACAGTGGTGAATACTCATGAATGTAGCTGTTGCAGCAACTAATGCACAGTATTTGTCTGGCCTGTATGCAGAGTAGAGTCCAGAATGAAATCACTCAATTAATCTGTAGGATTCCATTGTTTGATATCATTCTCCAATTCCGTAGCCCTGCACTGATGAATGTCAGGTTTGCTTTTGACAAATACAGGTTGCTGTGGCATCAGCTGTAAAACACTACACACTTTCATACAGAAATCACTTTTCCACTTTGAGACTTTTGACATATGGCAGTTGCACAAAGGCTGCATCATTGATGCATAGTATCTGAAATTGAAGAAATTGGAGGACATAAATGATACATACATGTTCATTATGGGTTGCCAATGTAGAACCTTAGCCTGGGGTAAGATAATATAAATGAAAATTAATAATAGACCTCTTACTGGTTACAACACTCTTTATTTACCATACAGTGCTAATACAAAAGTATGTCACACTTCTTGGCAGCCATATAGCCAACTGAGTCCACTTTGCAATGATATGCTTGGCGAGGATGCAGTTGAAGGACAGAGAGGTTCCTCTCTCACAGCATCCCACAAAGTATTTATTCATTGTAATAGTAGACTGCTTTTGTTTGTTTCCCTTTTTCCTCAGTTATAGGAACACATTAGAATAATAAATAGGTTGAAAGTATGTTATCGATAGTGTATAGGAATAAAGGGAATGGTGTTCCATGCACTATTGATGTGGTTAACGAAAGATTGAATCCACCAAGGAGAACTAATATTAGCAAATGAAGCACAATAAAAAAGTAACATCTACACATTTTTAAGCAACCATAAAACTTAGTAATGTCAATACATGATAAATATTGAAAAAATTCTCCAGATTCAGTTGTGCAATTTTCATATTTAAAATACAACTCACACTGCTTATAATTACAAAACTTTTTTATGCTTACTGTGCAACTGCTGTTTTAACTCGGAGACAATGTAGGTAGTCTTTCACATAACACAAGTCTGCAAGCAAATGATGTGCTGTTGCCAATATTGCCTCACATTTTCCTATCTTCTCTGTATCTTTTTTGACAAATGAGAGGCTGCATAACAAAGGGAATTGCAATAAATTTTAATTTTGTAATAATGTGGAAATACAAGTAAATTTATTTTTATAGTATGGACATTGAAAACACCTGTGCATTATAATAAAATGAAGTAATCCAGAAATTATGGCATTAATCATGTACTTCAGCTGGAACTGGTAAGGATGAAATGATGAAAATTTTATTCTAAAAGATTTATGTAGAACAAGATTACATGGAAAATGTACAGCTGTTAACAATATCAAATTTTGAGAGATTGTACACAACGCTAACAAATCCTTTATTCCTGTATTATTCTGATACTTTCCAACAAAATTAGGCACTCTAAAATCAATGTAAACAGGCCCAGCCAACATATCACAGATTGCACTCTGCACATTTCTTTTTAAAATTATTGGGTGCTTGTAATATTATTTTGAAAATTACCTGTTGTAGTCAAGAGCAGATAGGAGAGGACTATCTTCTACACCAATATTTGTATTGTACTAGATTAAAGTTCAACAACTTCAGCTTATCATTTCAGTGATATTTAGTTGGGCACTTTTTTTAAACTGAATTTATTTGCAATTAGATTACACCATATAACCATCTAATATTAACATAAAATATACAGATGTTGACAGAAAATTAGAGTTAGAATATTCGTTTATTTGCATGTACACATATGTTCTAAAATCAAGTGTTACAAAACTTTTTTTGTGCAGTCTGTGACATGTTGCTCTTGAATAATAATAATAATAATGTTTATTTGTCCATGTTAACTTTACAGTCTTGGACATCGTCATTTTTTGTACAATTATATCAATATCATGTCATTCCAAGAATGAATATATACATCAAGTAGCACATTGTATATCATTCTATGCAATAATGTTATAAACACATTAGCACATTATATATCACTCCATACATATAATGATTATATACATCAATTAGCCAATTATAACAATACCACCACTAATATACTGCAGTATGTAAAAGAATAAACTAACAGTACTGCAGCTCAGAATTCTTTTAATGAGTATAAACATCTTTCTATTAACAAATTTTTCAACTTGCCCTTGAAAAGATTTCCTTGGAGTTGCTTTATATTTTTTGGCAACTTATTATGGAATTGTCACCCAGTTCCATATGGACTGTGGTCGGTAGCTTTCTTGTTAGTCTGTATCCTATGATAGTCACTTTTGGCTCAAGTATTGTAATTATGGGTGTCACTGTTCTTTACACTGATTTCCTCATTCTCTTTTACAAACTTTATGGTCTTAAATACATACAATGAGTACAAAATCAGTAATTTATAATTTTAGAAATAGTCCCTACAGGACTGCTCTTTTTTGAAGTCTGAAAATATAATCCATATAGACAGTGGGTGTCCCACCTCAGACCTCCATCCCATATTGCAGGTGTGAGTATATTAACCCATAATACACTTGTTTAAGGACAGGGGGAGCTATTATATTTGCAAGACGTTTTAGTAATTAAAAATTACTAGAAACCTTTTTACAGGTGGAGCCAATATACTCTTTCCAAGTGAGATGTTCATCAATCAATATGCCTAAAAACTTATGTTTGTCAGATATTTCAACTGTAGAAAGTGATTGAGTATGAGTGTTATTAAAATGTAGCAAGAACTTTATTACTGCAGTCTTGTCCTTATTCAGTGTAAGCTTATTGACTGTTAGATATTCTGTCATCATTTCAAAGTTCTCTTTGTTGCTTTGGAATACTGCCTGCTCTGTACATCCCCAGCTAATAAAAGATGTATCATCAGCATAGTTCACTAGTTTGGAGTTTTATGGCTGTGTTATATCATTAATATATACTATAAACAAGAATGGTCCAAGTATACTTCCTTGGGGAACTCCACAATTGAGAGTTCTGTATGCTGACTTTCCTGTTAGGATCTTACTTTCATTCTTATAATTTAGTTTTGTGCACTGTCTTCTGTCATGGAGATAAGAACTTAGTAATTTTAGGGCTACTCCTCTTATCCCATAATTTTCTAACTTGGATAACAGTACTTCATGATTCACAGAATCGAATGCTTTAGACAGATCTAGGAAAGTCTCTATAACTCTGTTTCCTTCATCCAGCCTGTTCAGTAGTTCATGGAAAAAATTTGCTAATGCTGTTATTGTAGATCGTACTTTTTGAAACCCATTCCATTTGATCTATAATTATTCTTTCAAACAGCTTGCCAAGTGTTGAAATCAAGGAGATTGGTCGGTAGTTATTTATGTCTGTGATAGCCCCCTTTTTATACACTGGTTGTATCTCAGTGATTTTTACAAGCTCTGGAAAGGTCCCCTGGCCAATTGAACTGTTAATTAGATGTGTTATTGGTTTTATTAACTCATTCTTGCATTCTTTAAGTAGTGTGGACGATATGTCATCCCAGCCACTAGATGATTTTGTTTTGAGTTTTGAGATTATATTCATGACCTCAAACTCTCTTACACTCCTTAGGAAAAATGAATTACTCATTTAAACTGTGTTTATTTTCAGGGCTGATTCATCTTTTTCTTCTCTGCATGCCTTACTAAAATATTTAATGAAGGCCTCGCATACAAACTTCAGTTCATTTAACAGTATTCCATTTTCTTCTAACGCAATGTTACTGCAGCCTGGTTTTTCTCTATGTTCACATTCTTTGTTTACAATATGCCAGGCTGTTTTGCTAATGTTACTAGTTTTTCTTATCTGTTCAGCATAATGAAGTGCTTTAAGTCTCTTCAGGGATTCCCTGTATGTCTTTCTGGTGCTTCTGTACTCTGTTAGGAAGTTCTGCAATTTTGTTTCTTGGAACAGCACGTAAAGGTCCTTCATATTTTCCTTTAGTTTATGTATTTCTGGGGGAATTTTAAGTTTATTTGTGGGATCTGATTTCTTTAGTTCTGTTTTTACTATTGGTAATGTCTGATTAAAGCTATGGTTAAATATTTCATAGAAAAGGCCCCACTTTTCATTAATACCTTGTGGTCTATATACCTTATCCCACTCTTTCTCAGCAAGCTCCTTCCTAAGTAAGTTATAATTAATCTTCCTTTTATAAGTGTGTAGGTCACTATGCAGAACTATTTTGTGGTCTGTATTAATTTCTATGGATAGAGCTGTATGGTCTGAGAGATATGTTTCAACAGCTCTTACCACTATATGTTTCCTATCGAGATTCAAAAGAACATGATCAATACAAGATTGTGAGTTAGGTGTTATTGTGGTTGGTTCATCATTTATTTTGTTATAGTTATAGCAATGCAATAATTCAGAATATCTAAGATAATTTACGCTACCAGTATAGTTTAAAGAGTCTATGTTTACATCTCCTGTTATTATTACCTGTTTTTTGTTTGTTGATAGTTTATTCAGAAGTTGTTCTAGCTGGCAAAAGAACTCTTCTACATCACAATTTGTTGATCTATACAGGCCTACAATTATTAGGCTGTCTTTGCCTACCTTCATTTTTACAGCTGCTACTTCAAAGGCCAGCTCCATTGCAAGATTGTCAACCCAGTCAATTTTTTCACAATTTATGTAATTTCTAACAAAAATGCCAAAACCCCCACCCTTGTGTATCTTTCTGTAGTATGCACTCACAATTTTGTAATTGTTTAACTTAAAACTATGAGCCTCTGAAGACTTGCATCCAAGTTCATTCACAATGTATATGTGTGGTTTACATTCTCCTAGAATTTCGTCAATTTGCTCTATTTTGTTAGTAATGTACTGAACATTCTGAAATATAATTTTACATTTTTTTATCTTTCTTGATGCAGTCAGTAAAGCTTTCGCCTTTGCGTGTGCACACTGAAGGCCGATTTACACTAAAAAAGGAATGTCAGTTTCACTCGAAAGCAAACTATTTTTATATATGTGGCTACTGAGTTCGATCTTTTCAGTGATCAATATGCTTACTTTTTCGTAAAGAAAATGCTTACCCTCATAGTTCAGATGCAGTCTGTGTTTAGTATGCATGCCCTTATGTCTATAATTAAACATTTTTCGTAACTTGAACACAAAAATTTAATCCTGGCATTTGTTTTTCTAATCTCTTTGTTTACACAAGAGTTTTACATTAAGTCGTGTCGGCTTGGGATGGTAGCAAAAATAGTGTTTTTTGATTTGTTTCATTCCAGAAATTTAGACAAACCTCCAATACATGAATTGGCTTCATTAGAAGTCATATCATTTGAACCTGCAATAGGCCTACAGGCAACGAAGTCATTGTCATGCGACATCTTGCCATCTAAAGATGTGTTTATTACAATGTTATATGCTTTCGCACCTGGCTTCACCACACAACTTACTTCAATATTTTGATTAACACTTTGTAGAATCTCAGCCAGCTTTCTTCCATGACTGTCAGGAAGCAAGAGTACATTGCAGTTCGTGATGGAATTCAGAGTGGGGTTGCCGTTACCTTCACGTTGTTTATTAAGTTTGTTAACAGGCTTTTTTCCATCTGATTCTACCCTTTTGCTGCCTTCACGATTTTTGAAGCATATGTCACTACTTTTAGTCGCTGGCAGTCATTTTTCATTGCATTCATCTTTCGCCCACTGGTTTGTTTTCTTGGTCACACACTGTTTATGTAGTTCATAATCCTTATTGCAGTCATCACTACTAGTCGACAGAACACTATACCTGTTTTTATCTGTAATTATAATTTCATTTGCTGCCTTTGATGCCTGTCTATCACTTCCTTTCTGCTTCTCATAACTCACCAGGTTCCCGTTTTGTGGCTTAATTGTTTTATCATTTAGAATATAGCACAACTTATTCAGCTCACAGTTTTCATTAATCATATGCAAAATCTCACGTCTTAGAACATCTACAATTTTTTGTAAACTTGAAATGCATTCATTTAGTTTTCCAATTGCACTTTTACAGTTTTCACAGGATTCCTTTTTTATGACAGAACAGTAACTTTTATTCACTCGTTCACTATGCAACACTACATTTGTTGCTATCTTGTCATGTGGAGACACCTGCAGCAACAGTGAATCTGTACATCATGTAGAAAAGTGTGCGATCCTGTGTTGTCATCAAAACCATCACATAGTATGGCAATGGATGATCAAGCTCCACAAGTTGGTGTAAAAGGGTTGTAGTACGTCATGTAATCTGGGACACCCAAGCTCCACAAGTTGGTGTAAAAGAGTTGTAGTACGTCAATGTAGTCTGGGGCACTTGTTTTAATATGAGACCCTGTCTTTACTAAGTAGGCTCACACATATCAGTTTATAATGCACAGGTCAGGCCTGGTGGCCTAGTAGTAAAGTGTGTGCCTGGAAATCAAGAGGCTCTTGGTTCAAATCCTGGTCAGACCATCAATTTTTCAGTCTGAATTTTAATCTAACCTTCACCTTTTAATGATGTGAAAAGTCAACAGAAATGATGTGTGACTCAGATTACAGATTAATCTTAGGTCCCCATCTCACAGGCTGAGGTAGGTTAGGAACAAACAAGTCACTGAAGTGGCACCGAATTGAAAGACTTGCACCAAGCCATTGAGCCACGTTACATTATTATTGCTATTATTATTATGTGAGTCATTACATTTGAAGTGAATCAAGTATTCTATTTCGCTGCAAATATATTTGATCCAATAAACTTATGAAATTCTCACTCACCAAGTGAAAGTAGATTAAAGGGGTGCGGAGCAAAAAAATTATGCCATATATCAATTAGTAGAAGAAGCCCTACAGCAGCTTCTGTAAAGTATGCTAAAACCAGTTACAACTAATGTGACTCTATTTAACTGATAATTAAAAAAGTCACTCCTGTATTACTTTATTACTATACATTTTAGAAGAAAACAAATATTCCTCTTACATTACTCAGTAAATATTGTATATAATGCTTGAATCAAAGCATTTCATATAATTTTGCACAGAAAACTATCAATTGTAAATATGCTAGTGAAATAAAGCTTGTTTAATATGAACATTAGTATTATCTGGAATTTACATTCTTGAATCCAAGCATCCTGATGAATTATAAAAATAGTACCAGATCGGTATTTTTTGCTTTAGTTTTGCTATTTGGAGATTTCCAGTTTCCTGCCAGATGTCTGCTGGAAACATGTTAAAGACATTTACACCATAGTATAAAGCTCACTTCTGAACCCTAGATACAGATGCACAGGTTATAGTTCATATTAAATTCACTTTTATTATATCACAAATATCATTGTGGAATAAATTTATTGGCACGTGAATGTAAAAAATTAAAGGTCACTGAAAATGTTTCTAGAAATTTTCAGTTATCAGTTTTACACAATATTCTTAATGAGTGTGTAAGCTTGCCATATCCATTCAGTCAAATTTATTTAGCGGCATTTTATTGCGCATTGTTGTGATGAGAATGTGGATTTTTAACTTGAGTGACTGTGCAGTTTTTACAGTCACTGAGTATTGTGACTCAAGTGGTGTCCATCAGCTTCTGAGTTGGTCAAAGTTAGAGTGAAATTACATGGAGTGGTAACTGAAACAAAATATGAGGATAACATAAACAAATAGTAAAGCAGAGAACATGTCATGAAAGGAATTGAAATTAATTAATAATATTGGTGCAGAGAATGTGAGAGGGAATTACAAAATGACTTATTTTGCAGTTAAGAATGACTAAAAAAATTGTATTTAACTGTTGTGTAGAAATACTAAAAAATGGTAATTTTGACAATGAAATGTAATTGGATGGATAAAAAAATCTACTCACCAAGTGGTGATAGGAGAACACACACATAAAAAAGTTTTGCTTATGCTGGCTTTCTGAGTCAGTACCTCCATCTTCCAGCAGATGGGTTAAAGGAGAAGGAAGAGAGATGAAAGAAAAGAACTGGGGAGGTTTAGGAAAAGGTGTAGATTTTGAACCCCAGGTCAGGGGAGACTTAACTTATAGGATATGCTGTTTCAACTAAATTTTGTGGTTTTTACATACATGCTTGTGCAGAATTTGCCCCTGAACAAAGATCTGTTGGTGCAATAATCTTTATCACACATTTTCTTTAAGCTGAATTGTGTCTTTGGAGTGTTGCATGAGTTAATGGAGTGTTGCATGAGTTACCTTGTTTTTAGCTGTTCAATACCATCAATGTACTGTACATGTGCTCCAAAACTCTACAAATAAATACTGTCAGTCTTTACGTGCAACCAATTCAAGTGCTGTGTCTGGTACCCACTTACCAGGAATTCCCACAGTAGCGACCTGTGACAAGTATGCAAATAATTTTCAGCAAATGAGATACACAACACAGTGCTTCACAACAGTGGCCTGTTCCAATGAGCAAAATTTGCTTGGACAATTTTATCAGCTTGGTGACATTAGTTGTAACTCTCCAATGTTTGTAAGGAATCAGCACAGACAACAAACATGGTGGAAAATTTGCTGATTTCTGGAAATTCAGGAAATTCACACCTGGGCAATTCTGTCCCACATATTTTTACTAGTCCACCCTTGCCAAGAGTAACACAGTGAAACATGTTAGTTCAAACATGTTGAGCCCAGCCAGCTGAGTTGCATGAGAAGATTTCCAAGGCTGCTCACATGTAACATACAACTAATGGGGTTTGATTCACCGAAACCTTCAGATTGACAGAAGAAGTACTAGACATTATTTTTGTGAAGTAAATTTGAGACAGTGGTTTCAGCCTGAACTACCTGCTTTCCAGCCAATCAACCGACATAGTTCACTACTGGAGAAATTGTCCTTGGCAACCACAGTACAGTGGAAAATGACTCAAAGTTTTGCACACCACTTAGTGATGTTGGTGTATATATTTATGTTATTAGTGATGTGTCAAATTACCACCTGTTGCCAGCATATTTGCCATGGCAAAAGTGATCTTGTTCCAATGATTAACTCAGTTGCCAGAGCAGCACTTACAGCAACTGATATATGCAGCAAAAAATGGGCAGGAGAACGCCTTCACAGTTTTGGAGAGACTTAGAGGAGCCGATACACCCAAAAACATGCCAGACAGCATACTTTGGACACTTTGTTTAAATAAATTTCCACAAGCAGTGGTGATTTTGCATGAAAATTCCACACAGGAAACCAAACTATAGAAGCTGAATAGAATTTTTGTAATTCTGAGAGAATACTATTATGGCAGGGACAAAAATGAAGAGATGCAGCAATTATGGACTTCTTAAAAAGATAAGCAATGATAAACAATTATTTGTACTTTATTTCTGAAATGTATGTTTCAAAGATTATTTTGCACATGGTCACTAGCTTGGAGCTCAGACAGTGTGGATGGAGGATGGCAAGACCCCAGGTCAAGTCAGGAATTGCATTGTCAGAGGTAAATCTTTGTCCTTGGACAGTTTGTAGTATGAGTTTGAAGTGCGAGGATGGAGTACAAGTTATGTGTGTTGTGTTAGATGATGGCTGGTGTTGAATTGTATTGTGAATTGAAATGACTGAAAATATATCTATTCAACACCAGAAAGTACACCAATGTTGATATTATTATTAAAAAAGAATGAAGTCTGGCATCCTCTAGACCAGTATACAAAGTTGCATTTCAGAATGAATTACAAGCCTACAACTTACAAAAAAGAAGCAGAATAAAAGATGAGTATTATGAAAACTATTTACACAAGTTCTACAGTTGCTACCTTTCCCTAAAATATGTCACTAAATGTGTCACTAACTCACTATGCCAAGTGCTGTGAAAATGTGACCAGCTGCCCAGATTATTAACTTACTTAAAAATTAATGTATCGACTTTGGGCTACTAGAGGGTGGTGGTGATCAGAACCTTCAAAGAAGTATCCATAAAAATGGGTCTCCTGTTGGTTGTACCACAGTATTTTTAAAGAGTGGTTCAGTCTGTCATGTAGGAAGCTACAAACTAAAAGCTGTTGCACTTGTGAGGTGTTGTCAATATAGTTGAAGAGTTCATCATTGAGTGAATGTGCACAAGATGTAGCTGCAGTAGAGTTTGTAGTCCATAAAAGGACTGCAAGAAAGTTCAAAAACGAACTGGAATCCTTGTGTAATGTCTACAAAGAAGACAATGAAGTTGCTGTAATATGTGTAGATTATATGCAGCTGTTGTAGATATCAGTACAGGAGACATTCTACTGCAGGTGACTCACCATTAATGTCTTTTAGCATTCACAGTTTGAAGGACAATACTGCTAAATTTTATGTATATATCATGAGGGGGAGGCTAAGAAAGATACAAACAAAGTTTGCTCTTAGAACACATCGCTAGTGAGTTACCAAATTCTACTAAGAACCTACTCATATTTTCCAGTGGGTGTCAAGGTCAGAACAAAAATAGCACTGCCATTGGATTCTCCAAACCCTTGTTAGTACTGGAAGATTTCAAATCGTATACCCTTATTTTCCCATATGGGGGCACTCTCTCATGTCATGTGACCTTGATTTTGATGTTATCAAGAGGAAGATACACACATCAAACAATCTATTCACTGCATTAATACATAGAATTAATAATAGCTTCGAACAAGACCAACTGATTTACTATTAAAATGGCACAGGCAATAGTAATTTTTTATTTTTGTGATTGATGGCAGAAATACTTCAAGATACCAGTACTTTCAGAAGAGTCCAT
The DNA here is from genome assembly GCF_023864275.1 of Schistocerca cancellata. Taxonomy (NCBI): domain Eukaryota; kingdom Metazoa; phylum Arthropoda; class Insecta; order Orthoptera; family Acrididae; genus Schistocerca; species Schistocerca cancellata. The sequence goes on along the minus strand of NC_064627.1, from coordinate 910,532,957 downwards.
GGGAAAAAGAGTAAAAAAAGATGAGAAAGAAACATTCAGTGTCAATGAATTTATGGAGTTTCAATACGAAGAAGATTATGACACAGGAAATAATTTCATTCATGGACTGGTCATTCATAATTTTAAACTGTTGCTTTCAAAAATCAACTGTCCATTGTTACCATGTTCTTCTGCTTAGCTAGAGGGCTATGTGGAAGTAAATGAGAATAACCTAGCTAGTATACAGAAATTGCAGCCATACATACCAGCAGACTATCATCATTTTAATAATGATCCTCCACAACAGTTGGTTACTAATTATGTTGATAAAGCTCCATACATAGACATAAGAATTTTTATGCTCACAACATTATTGAATTTCTAACATGCATGGAGCTTCATGGTGTAACAGAAACGTCATGAAATTATTGTCTTTTAATGTCAAAAAGTATGTTCTGTGTCAAAAATTATGAGTCATACAAAATGTTAATTTATTTTGTTACCAAGAATTTTTCTGTAGTAAGATACAAAGTTTCTAATTCATTGAGGGCTATTAAAACTCATTTACTGCTTTTATTCCTAAGTTATTACCATTTACTGCAGAAACAGCATCTCTCCACCACTTTTAAAAATTCTGTAGGCTTTTGTATGGCTCTCATGTTACTGAAGAATATGTCACAATATTTGCACTCAGTAGTAGATAAACCAAAAACAGATTCATATTTCTCACTAGATTAACCCTTGCATAATTCTTTATTCCTTTCCTGGGAAATATGATGGAGTGGAGAAATGTTGTTTCCAAAATAAATGATCCAGTTGATATGATGAATAGTTGAAAAGTACACAAATCTGGAAATGTAGTTGCAACACCACTGAGACAGTAGACAATGTAATCAGCTCTGACAAAGTAGCCATGTTCCTTCCCCTATTTAAAGATTATCTCCAAAGAGGCTCTGTAACATTTCTGATCACATTTATATGCCTGTCAACCAGTAAACACATCAACTACATCGTGAGTTGTACCTCTTCAATTACTTACAATTTCATTATTGTTTGATAAAATATAGTCTATTTCAGTTTTAGTTCATTTGGTCCTTGTCAAGTCCAAGGTCATTTCCTTCAGAGAAAGTACATTAAAGACAAACAGGTTCTTCTTGAATATGTGATCTCTGACATCATAACTGAAGTTTCCCGCTGAAGAAATGTGCTTTAGTTTTTGTGTACTTTTTGCATTAAAATCACATATTTTCATCTTGTAGCAGGCTTTTCCATGCAAACTACATTAACTCCTCTTCCAACTCCCCATAACTATCTTTGGATCGTAATATCCTGGTCTAAAAAGTGTTGTAGGAAGTTTAAAAAAAGTCCCTAGTAACAGCAGATGGATGTCTATAGTTGATGCTATTTGTCTATTCAAGCACATTTTTACAGAAAAGTGTAGCCATAGAAGTAGCTGGGCAAGCACCATGGCCTGAAGCCATCGATGAAGTTCTATCTGCACATTACTTCACCCAGGCAATACAGTGATGTCACATTGACTTACACATGACCAGAGCTTTGGACTAACATGATCAGTGTGATACTTATCACAAGCCAATAGGTACCTCATGTCAGTATTATCATTTACCAGACAGTGAGTCCTTATGTGGCCTGCAACATATATTTATGACTGAAAATAACAGACTGATTGACAACCATCTGAAGTGTAGAATGGAGAGCAGCATATCAACACTACTTTAATATTGAGTGATCCATTCACATTGTAACTATATGGATACAGACAACTAACTACATGTTGTGAACATCTGGATTAGAATATTAGATCCACATTATTTGACTCCCTTAGTTCTCATTCAGACATAATTATGTGCTCTCTTCCTAGCTATTAGTGGAGTCTCACTATTTCTCGCTTATGTAGGAATATACATGCCAATGCCACAGCTTCCATCAGACATCATCAGGGAAGTGGAAAATTAATAAGTGAAACTTGAGTCAAACAAGGAGATTCTATATTACTAAAACTATTTGCAGTGGCCCCAGAGGAAGTTTTCAAAGCCATAATTTGGAATACATGACAGAGTAATTCTTGTTAATTAAACAGTCCTAAACTATACTTATTTTGTTGATGGCATTGCATATTTGCCTTTAGTGCAGCTAACTTAAACAACTAACAGAACAATTTATTAACATATTTGAAAGAAAAATGCACAAATTAACACTGAATTAATAGAACCATTTAAAGAATTTTTGCATTTAAGGTAATTGAAGACTTGTTGTTGTTGTGGTCTTCAGTCCTGAGACTGGTTTGATGCAGCTCTCCATGCTACTAGATCCTGTGCAAGCTTCTTCATCTCCCAGTACCTACTGCAGCCTACATCCTTCAGAATCTGCTTAGTGTATTAATCTCTTGGTCTCCCTCTACGATTTTTACCCTCCACGCTGCCCTCCGGTACTAAATTGGTGATCCCTTGATGCCTCAAAACATGTCCTACCAACTGATCCCTTCTTCTGGTCAAGTTGTGCCACAAAATCCTCTTCTCCCCAATTCTATTCAATACCTCCTCATTAGTTATGTGATCTACCCATCCAATCTTCAGCATTCTTCTGTAGCACCACATTTCGAAAGCTTCTATTCTCTTCTTGTCTAAACTATTTATCATCCATGTTTCACTTCCATACATGGCTACACTCCATACAAATACTTTCAGAAACAACTTCCTGACACTTAAATCAATAATCACTGTTAACAAATTTCTCTTCTTCAGAAACGCTTTCTTTGCCTTTGACCATCATCAGTTATTTTGCTCCCCAAATAGCAAAACTCCTTTACTACTTTAAGTGTCTCATTTCCTAATCTAATTCCCTCAGCATCACCCAACTTAATTCAACTACATTCCATTATCCTCATTTTGCTTTTGTTGATGTTCATCTTATACCCTCCTTTCGAGACACTGTCCATTCTGTTCAACTGCTCTTCCAAGTCCTTTGCTGTCTCTGACAGAATTACAATGCAATTGGCAAACCTCAAAGTTTTTATTTCTTCTCCATGGATTTTAATACCTACTCTGAACTTTTCCTTTGTTTCCTTTACTCCTTGCTCAATATACAGATTGAATAGCATTGGGGAGAGGCTACAACCCTGTCTCACTCCCTTCCCAACCACTGCCTCCCTTTCATGTCTGTTGACTCTTATAACTGCCATCTGGTTTCTGTACAAATTGTAAATAGCCTTTCGCTCCCTATATTTTACCCCTGCCACCTTCAGAATTTGAAAGAGAGTATTCTAGTCAACATTGTCAAAAGCTTTCTCTATGTCTACAAATGCTAGAAACTTAGGTTTGCCTTTCCTTAATCTTTCTTCTAAGATAAGTCATAGGGTCAGTATTGCCTAACGTGTTCCAACATTTCTACGGAATCCAAACTGATCTTCCCCGAGGTCGGCTTCTACCAGTTTTTCCATTTGTCTGTAAAGAATTCGCATTAGTATTTTCCAGCTGTGACTTATTAAACTGATAGTTTGGTAATTTTCACATCTGTCAACACCTGCTATGACTGGGTAAATAGGAAAAGAAATAAATGCAATAGAAAAAATAACTGCTGGTGCTGATGGTAAACTAAATAGGGGTTTTAAAAGTAAGTGTCTCACAAATCCAAACCGTGAAGTTTACTATCAGTGTGTATTACAAGTTTTGACTTGTAGCTGTCAGATTCAGACTTGAAATGTAAGAATCATTCATAAATTGTTGTTTGCACAGAGACCATTACGTAGGTGCAAGTTACAAATAACTATGAATACAGGAAAATTCTGAAGATTGTAATACATCGAGAAACCTGGAGAAGGCCTTAATACAGCAGTGGATGACCAATGGCTCATTATTATCATTACTTCCCATTATAATTAGATATCATATTTTTCAAACATTATTCAGATTGCACACAGCAAGAATTCACAATAAATATTTGTCTTTACCTTGGCAGTTGGCCTTTGTGGAGCCAATCCTGATCATCATCAAAGTGCTTAACACTTTGTTGTTCAGTGTCTGGATGGTGGCAAAAATAACAGATAAAATGTTGTGGTACATCATCTTGATGCACTATGTCATTGCATAAGGCATGCTGCCAACACTGACATATGTCACACTGAAATCAATTATTTTAAATTTTTGAGATTTAAAATACAGTTCATAACAATTTAGTTACTGATTAATTTCATCACTCTCTTTGTTCTAGCATAAGTCTGTTGTTATTACACTCCTGGAAATGGAAAAAAGAACACATTGACACCGGTGTGTCAGACCCACCATACTTGCTCCGGACACTGCGAGAGGGCTGTACGAGCAATGATCACACGCACGGCACAGCGGACACACCAGGAACCGCGGTGTTGGCCATCGAATGGCGCTAGCTGCGCAGTATTTGTGCACCAACGCCGTCAGTGTCAGCCAGTTTGCCGTGGCATACGGAGCTCCATCGCAGTCTTTAACACTGGTAGCATGCCGCGACAGCGTGGACGTGAACCGTATGTGCAGTTGACGGACTTTGAGCGAGGGCGTATAGTGGGCATGCGGGAGGCCGGGTGGACGTACCGCCGAATTGCTCAACACGTGGGGCGTGAGGTCTCCACAGTACATCGATGTTGTCGCCAGTGGTTGGCGGAAGGTGCACATGCCCGTTGACCTGGGACCGGACCGCAGCGATGCACGGATGCACGCCAAGACCGTAGGATCCTACGCAGTGCCGTAGGGGACCGCACCGCCACTTCCCAGCAAATTAGGGACACTGTTGCTCCTGGGGTATCGGCGAGGACCATTCGCAACCGTCTCCATGAAGCTGGGCTACGGTCCCGCACACCGTTAGGCCGTCTTCCGCTCACGCCCCAACATCGTGCAGCCCGCCTCCAGTGGTGTCACGACAGGCGTGAATGGAGGGACGAATGGAGACGTGTCGTCTTCAGCGATGAGAGTCGCTTCTGCCTTGGTGCCAATGATGGTCGTATGCGTGTTTGGCGCCGTGCAGGTGAGCGCCACAATCAGGACTGCATATGACCGAGGCACACAGGGCCAACACCCGGCATCATGGTGTGGGGAGCGATCTCCTACACTGGCCGTACACCACTGGTGATCATCGAGGGGACACTGAATAGTGCACGGTACATCCAAACCGTCATCAAACCCATCGTTCTACCATTCCTAGACCGGCAAGGGAACTTGCTGTTCCAACAGGACAATGCACGTCTGCATGTATCCCGTGCCACCCACCGTGCTCTAGAAGGTGTAAGTCAACTACCCTGGCCAGTAAGATCTCCGGATCTGTCCCCCATTGAGCATGTTTGGGACTGGATGAAGCGTCGTCTCACGCGGTCTGCATGTCCAGCACGAACGCTGGTCCAACTGAGGCGCCAGGTGGAAATGGCATGGCAAGCCGTTCCACAGGACTACATCCAGCATCTCTACGATCGTCTCCATGGGAGAATAGCAGCCTGCATTGCTGCGAAAGGTGGATATACACTGTACTAGTGCCGACATTGTGCATGCTCTGTTGCCTGTGTCTATGTGCCTGTGGTTCTGTCAGTGTGATCATGTGATGTATCTGACCCCAGGAATGTGTCAATAAAGTTTCCCCTTCCTGGGACAATGAATTCACAGTGTTCTTATTTCAATTTCCAGGAGTGTAATTAGCAAGAAATCATCTACTTCACGTGTACAAAAGACATTATTTGAATCTGAACTCTAGTTTGAACAATCAGTGATATGAAACATAGCTGGCTGATCCACAGAAATGACAATAGTATAATGGATCACAGAAATGCAATAACCAGACACAAGAAAGCTAGAAATTTGTGATGTTAGACATTCCATGTTACAGACAATAATCAGCATTGCGGTAGGTAACCACTTACAGTCAACTGCAGACTAGTGGTTACCTTTCCTCACTGACAATTGTTAAGGACAGAATTTTGTATTCCAAAACACACTGAAATAAGTGAAATTTTGTCTCCCTCATATGCCACTCATTTCAAAAGGTGCATCTTACATCTATTAATGCAAAACATGCATCTTACACAAATAACTGAATGTGATGCATAAAAATAGCTTGGGTGTTGTTATTTACTGTACAGAAATTAATATTCAATAATGTAGTAACCAACACATTACTACACCTCTGCCACTACAGCTACAGCATGCAACACTCAGTTCAACAGATCCAGGCACTTCCATCTGATGCCACCAGTCATGCACAGTGCATCAGTCACCTGCACCAGGAAGCCACTGGCCCCTGGTGGGTAAATACCATTTATATGAGAAAAAGATTGAATAATCAACTAAAGGACAACGTTCTATGACCAGGGGCTCTGAATGTCAGGAGCTTGAATGTGGTAGGGAAACTAAAAAATCTGGAAAAGAAAATTCAAAGGCTCAGTCTAGATATAGTAGGAGTCAGTGAAGTGAAGTGGAAAGAAGTCAAGGATTTCTGGTCAGTTGAGTATAGGGTACTATCAACAGCAGCAGAAAATGGTACAACAGGAGTAGGATTCCTTATGAATAGGAAGGCAGGGCAGAGAGTGTGTTACAATGAACAGTTCAATGACAGGGTTGTTCTTATCTTCGACAGAAAACCATCACCAATGACGATAGTTCAGGTATACATGCCAACGCCGCAAGCTGAAGATGAAGAGATAGAGAAAGCGTATGAGGATATTGAAAGGGTAATACAGTATGTAAAGGGGGATGAAAATCTAATAGTCACAGAAGGAGTAGAAGAAAAGGTTACAGGAAAATAAGAGTTTGGGACAAGGAATTAGAGGGGAGAAAGACTAATTGAGTTCTGTAACAAGTTTCAGCTAGTAATAGTGAATACTCTGTTCAAGAATCACAAGCAGAGGAGGTATATTTGGGAAAGGCTGGGAGATATGGGAAGATTTCAGTTAGATTACATCATGGTCAGTCAGAGATTACAAAATCAGATACTGGATTGTATGGCATACCCAGGAGCAGATATATAGACTCAGATCACAATATAGTACTTATGAAGAGTAGGCTGAAGTTTAAGACATTAGTCAGGAAGAATCAATAAGTAATGAAGTGGGATACTGAAGTACTAAGGAATGATGAGATATGGTTGAAGTTCTCTAAGGCTATAGATACAGCAATAAGGAATAGCACAGTAGGCAGTATAGTTGAAGAGGAATGGACATCTCTAAAAAGGGCCATCACAGAAGTTTGGCAAGAAAACATAGGTACAAAGAGGGTAATTGCGAAGAAACCATGGGAACAGAAGAAATACTTCAATTGATTGATGAAAGGAGGAAATACAGAAATGTTCCAGGAAACTCAGGAATACAGAAATACAAGTTGCTGAGGAATGAAATAAATAGGAAGTGCAGGGAAGCTAAGACAAAATGGCTGCAGGAAAAATGTGAAGACATCAAAAAAGAAAAGATTGATGGAAGGACAGACTCAGCATACAGGAAAGTTAAAACAAACTTCAGTGATATTAAAAGTAATGGTGATAACATTAAGAGTGCAACAGGAATTCCACTGTTAAATGCAGAGGAGAGAGCAGATATGAGGGGGAGGATTTGTCTGATGTGATAGAAGAAGAAACAGGAGTCAGTTTAGAAGATATAGGAGATTCAGTATTAGAATCAGAATTAAAAGAGCTTTAGAGAACTTAAGATCAAATAAGGCAGAAGGGATAGAAAATATTCCATCAGAATTTCTAAAATCATTGGGGGAAGTGGCAACAAAATGGTTATTCACATTGGTGTGTAGAATGGATGAGTCTGGTGACATACCACCTGACTTTTGGAAAAGCATCATCCAAACAATTCTAAAGATGGGAAGAGCTGACAAGTGTGATATTTATCACACAATCAGCTTAACAGCTCATGAATGCAAGTTGCTTAAAAGAATAATACACAGAAGAATGGAAAAGAAAACTGTGGATGCACTAGATGATGATCAGTTTGGCTTTAGGAAAGGTAAAGGCATGAGAGAGGCTATTCTGACATTTCAGTTAATAATGGAAGCAAGACTAAAGAAAAGTCAAGACACATTCACACAATTTGTCGACCTGGAAAAAGTGTTCAAAAATGTAAAATGGTGCAAGATGTTTCAAATTCTGAAAAAAGGGGGGGTTAAGTTATAGGGAAAGACAAGTCATATACAATATGTGCAACAGCCAAAAGGGAATAATAAGAATTGATGACCAAGAATGAAGTCCTTGGATTAAAAATGGTGTAAGACAATGCTGTAGCCTTTCACCCCTACTGTTCAGTCTGAACACCAAGGAAATAATAGGAGTTGATGACCAAGAACGAAGTGCTCAGATTAAAAAGGGTGTAAGACAGGGATATAGTCTTTCACCTTTACTGTTCAAGCTGTACATCGAAGAAGCAATGATGGAAATACAAGGAAGGTTCAGGACTGGAATTAAAGTTCAAGGTGAAAGGATATCAGTGATATGAATCACTGATGACATTGTTATCCTGAGTGAAAGTGAAGAAGAATTACATGATCTGCTGAACAGGATGAACAGTCTAATGAGTTCAGAGTATGGGTTGAGAGTAAATCGAAGAAAGATAAAGGTAGTGAGTAGCAGTAGAAATGAGAATAGTGAGAAACTTAACATTGGGATTGATGGTCATGAAGTATGGTCATGAAGTAGGTGAAGTTAAGGAATTCTGCTACCTAGGCAGAAAAATAACCAATGATGGACAGAGCAAGGAGGACATCAAAAGCAGACTAGCACTGGCAAAAAGGGCATTCCTGGCCAAGAGATGTCTACTAATATCAAACATAGCCCTTAATTTGAGGAAGAAATTTCTGGGAATGTACATCTGGAGTACAGCATAGTATAGTAGTGAAACGTGGACTGTGGGAAAACCGGAACAGAAGAGAATCGATGCATTTGAGATGTGGTGTTACAGACTAATGTTGAAAATAAGGTGGACTGATAAGGTAAGGAATGAGGAGGTTCTGCGCAGAATCAGAGAGGAAATGAAATGTCGTGTGGCTAGGGCCTCCCATCGGGTAGACCGTTTTCTGGTACAGGTCTTTCGAGTTGACGTCACTTCAGCGACCTGCGTGTCAATGGGGATGAAATGATGATGATTAGGACAACACAACACCCAGTCCCTGAGTGGAGAAAATCTCTGACCCAGCCGGGAATCGAACCCGGAACCCTAGGATTGACAGTCTGTCACGCTGACCACTCAACTACCGGGGCCGGACAGAGAGGAAATGAATATGTATAAAACACTGATAAGGAGAAGGGACAGGATGATAGGACATCTGATAAGACCTGAGGGAATGACTTCCATGCTACTAGAGTGAGCTGTAGAGGGCAAAAACTGTAGAGGAGACAGAGTTTGGAATACATCCAGCAAATAATTGAGGATGTAGGTTGCAAGTGATACTCTGCGATGAAGAGGTTAGCACAGGAGAGGAATTCATGGTGGGCCACATCAAACTAGTCAGAAGACTGATGGGGGGGGGGGGGGAACCCTCTCTTATGCACGCTACAAACTGAATTATTCTGATTACATTATGCATGTCACACCATGAGTCAAACAAAGATCGTTGATTTTTAAAACTGTGTTTCTTACTGCATTCAGTGTTAGAACACAAGTAATGTGATGAGAAAAACTTCAGTGTGCTCAACTTCAGTTACTGTTGTTTGTGTACTTTCTCCATGGAGGTGGTACTTCAATCACTTCTCCTCCAGCAGCAGTTTACTATGGCAGCTTTGGAGAAACTTGGGGCTATGTTGTGCTAAAGTTCCACCATCTCAGGTGTATTTGCCACCGTTTCTACTGTATGACAATTTTGTTGAAGACTGGGAAGCTTATGGAAAAGGCTCTACCAGCACTTTGTTGCATTTCGGGTGATGAAGCAGGATATATGTAAGGCTTTGGTTTTGTCATGGATTCTTCCTCATATATGTAGTTGTTGTGTCAGGTAGCCCCAATGCAAGAACCAGACTTGCTTTCCTTTGATGAAATATGTAATTATCAGGCTACAATGGCAGAGTTGCAGGGCATGGGCCATAAGTGTCACTTTATTGCTAAAACCTCCAAAGAATCCTATGGCAACTTCATGATCTGTGACATGATCATCCATCTCACACCTGACAAGTAAGTTTGTCAGAGTACCCTTCAGTGTGAGGACCCACCGTTGGAAAAAGTTTTGAACATCCCTCAATCTTTCGATGTCTCCCACACAGTGGGCCACCAAATAAGGTGTAGATGTATATTCTGTTAAATACTGCCTTCATTTATTAGCTAAACATGTTTAAATAGGTTACTATATTATTATAACCTGCTTAACGTTATTGTACAAATTATTTAGTAATGCATCCGCATTGGAATAATTAAAAGCAGGATGCTGAGACAAAAACTGTCATTGACTTTGCAAATTACCTGAATCATTAGACCATCTTCTTCTGTCATTCCACATATACATCTGATTGCTTCTTGACCTAGTAATTCTTCTGCATGAGAATCTTCTAAATTTGTATTATCATATTCTGTGTGAAATATGGATGTGTTACAAATGAGAAAAGAGCTATACACATGGAAAACAAATTTAGGAAGAACATATACCCTCACTTAAATGCTAGAATTAATTGATTTTCTAATGCTAACAAGATGAAGTGCAAAGAGATGTGGAATATGTCAAAAGCAAGTGACAATACAGAGATACTGTTGTAAAACAACAGTACTATTTAGAGGTAGATGGTGTTACTACATTAATAGCTGTCATCTGTGATATGATGTTTACATTATTTGTCAAGGGCAAGTATCATTCTCCACATACACTTCAAAAAGATGAAAAATAACTTATTTAATTATTCTAAAAGACATTAATTTGAAAAATTTCACAGTTCATCCACTGTTGTTCAAACACTGTTATTATTGTTGTCTTGTATCTGAAAACTGGTTTGACGAAGCTCTCCACTGCAGTCTCTTAGTCTATAATTAACAATCCAGTGAGATTATATTGACAAAACTAAGATACTACTGTTTGTACTTTATGCATGTTACTTATACACAATGTGTAGTTATTTAGAGTACTAATGTGGATTTTAAAACCCAGAATACAAACATCTGTATAATTTAAAGAAGGAGTAATTGTAAGATAAGCATTTAATTTAGTTTTAAATTTTATGATATCCCTGAAGTCACTCTTCTACTACAGAAAAAAGGAACTTTATTTGCACTCTCAACAGGGGTGCTAAGTTTATACAAAATTTCCCACAGAACATAGTTGGACAGAAGTTTTTACAAGGGTAAGATTTTTTTCCCAGCTTGAAAAAACATGGTGACTCTGACCTAAAAATTGGCTTCTGTCAAAACACTCCTACTGTGGTTATTTTTGGCCTGGAGTTAAATACTGGCTGTCTTCCATGAAATGTCCACTGCTGTAATTCTGATGCCATATTATGAAGGTAATGACTTAGTAGTGTGGCCATCCAAAAGAGTAAAAATAATGTTCCATTAGAGCCTAGCATTAGTAGAAAGGAAAGCTGTTCACGCAATGGTTGGCTGCAACAGAATGATTTATAGCTGAAGGTGGTATGAAGGTGGTAAGGTAATGACCACGGTTCTCTCTTCTGATCATCAATACTTTTATTACACGACAAATGTACAGGTCGAAGACTAGGTGGGAACTGAGGTCCCGGAAGTATACCAAAACAAAGATCAACTCGAAGACATAATACAAATATGATGTTCTGGCATATTGACCCATGGATCGATGCCACATAGCCCCCCCCCCCTGCAGTATGGAGTACATACCTGAAGGGGGGGGGGGGGCGTTGGCGAGAGTTTAAGTGGGTTACAGTGAGTTCCTCCGCGTCTAACTGAATGGCCCATGTGGGAGGAGAGCGTGGAGCAACTTCTGGAATGCTGATGCTGAAGTCTTGAAGCGACGTCGGCAGTTGTAGTCGTCAGCCGGTGCGGGAGTGCTGGTGTAGGAGGGTGTCATCGGCAGGGAATCTAATGATCACCTTTCCACTTGGTCTAACGTACGCACGTAGGTTGCCACATGTGGCACTTCGAGAGATTTTGAAACGCTTCACTACACATTGTGACACACAACCTAACGAGTCACACGGATCATCACACGCAAGCAGCAATAATGAGGTATCACCACTAACAACGACAGATAAACCATAAATGTCATTAGGATGTATGTGTGTAGAGAGCTCGTAAGTGTCGCCTGCTAATGGAGAGGTATGCTGAGCCGGTGGGGTGGGGAAACGGTAGCTCAGTGAGGGCAGTGTGCTGCGAGTAGAGGGGTGAGTGTCAGATGGTGAGGTCTGAGTGGGCGTGGCAGGAACCTGTGGGCTGCACCAGTTAGAAGAGTGGCGCAGTGTGCTGTCGCATGAAGAGGGAACTGTTATATTAGAGCCCTGGGAGCTGGGGCCTCTGCTATGGGAGCCAGGAGACGGAAAACCCCGGAATGAGTGTGGGCTCATTAAGGGGGCCGGTGTAGGTGTGAGCTTACTCGAATCATGAGCAGAGGAAGAAGGCCAAGGGTGGCCAGAGAGCATGGTCTCTTCAATGGTGGGTGAAGTAGGGGAAATCTCAACGCAAGCAGGGATAACCTTGTTGAGGGAGACAGTAGTTATTGAGCCCTTAATAACAATGTCCATTGTGTTACTGATTCGTTTGACAATTCTGTATGGGCCTGTGTAAGGGGGCTGCAATGGGGCTTTTACAGTGTCATCACAAAGGAAGACAAATTTGCAAATGTCGAGCACTTTGGGAACATATGTCTGCGGCGGAGTGTGGCTGGAAGGGGGCAGGGGTTGAAGCTTGTTACAGTGTAACCTCATCCATTGTACCAAGGATGGCAGTTGGGATGTTTTGGCAACTGGAGTAGGAGCAACAAGTTCACCTGGCAGTGCAAGGGACTGGCTGTAGACGAACTCAGCCACTGAGCTTTTAAGGTCTTCCTTGAAAGTGGTCCGCAAACCGAGTAAGACGAATGGCAGGGCTTCCGTCCAAAGGAGACCATGGAAGCGTAGGGCCGTCTTAAGTGTCCTATGCCAACGTTCCACAAGGCTGTTGCTTTGGGGTGGTATGCTGTTGAATGAATTTTCTTGATGCCGCATAGCCTACATAGTTCAGAAAACAAGGCAGATTCAAATCGCCGGCCTTGGTCGGTCGTCCAGTAAACAGGGCAGTCAAAGTGTGAAATCCAAGTGTCTATGAAGGATCATGCCACTGATTCGGATGTAATATTGGGTAGCAGGGCAGCTTCCACTTAATGAGAGGTTCTGTCTCTAATAGATAGCACATATCTGTAACCCTCGGAGGGGGTGAGGGGGCCCACCAAGTCAATGTGAACGTGCTGGAAGCAACTGGGAGGAGCGGTAAAGCTGCGTAATGGGGGCAATGTGTGACGCGAAACTTTATTTTGTTGGCACGGAATGCAGGCACAGGCCCAAGCTTGGCAGTTGTGATGCATGTCGCACCAGATGAAGCACTCTGAAATAAGTGTGGTAGAGGCTCTCACACCTGGATGAGCTAGGTTGTGTAATTTGTTGAACACTTGTCTCTGTAGAGGTTTGGGTATGAAGGGACACAATGTACCAGTTGATTCGTCACACCAAACTTCACCTATGACACTGGGAAAGGTGGATCACACAGGTTTGAGTGACAAGCTGTGATTGGATATAAGGTCCATAGTGTCCGTGTCGGCAGACTGCAGCTGAGGCAAGTTAGAGAGGTCTATCAGAGTTGTGAGAGGGCCGACATGAGACAAAAAATCTGCGACCACATTATCTGCACCCTTGATGTATTGTATGTCAGAGGTAAATTGCAATATAAAGTCCAAATGACGGAAGCGTCTAGGTGGAGGGTCAGTCGGGGGGTTCTTTAAAGCAGCAACCAAAGGTTTATGGTCGGTTAAAATGTAGAAGCCCCTACCCTCAACCTCGGCGCAAAAGTGTTTCACAGCCTCTTAATCTGCCAAGAGCTCCCTATCAAAGGCTGAGTACTTTTTTTGAGTACCATTGAGCTTCTTAGAAAAGAACTGCAAAGGAGAGGTAGTATCTCCGACGGTTTGTCTGAGGAAAGCACCTACTGTGGGATCACTGTCATCCGCGGTAATAAAAAATGTAGAGTCCGGATGCAGGTGGGCAACAGTCACTGCATTTTCTAGTAGGTGCTTCAGTTTGTCAAAAGCTTGTTCCGTGGTAGGGGTCAAGTGGACTGGGCAGATACTGGTCGTATTTTTGCCAGCAAGGGCATCTGTTAGGGGAGCCTGAACCTCGGCTGCGGCAGGCAAGTGCTTCCTATAATAGTTAACTATTCCGATGACCCTGCGTAGCTCTTTAAATGAGTGAGGATGTGGCAAATCCAAAACAGGTTTAATTTTATCCTCGGGAGGAGTGAGGCCCTTAGCTGACATGATGTAGTCTAAGAATCTTACCGAAGTGTGGTGCAACTGGAGCTTCTTATTATTCAGTTCAACACTGGCAGCGGTAAGAGTGTCTTTAACAATTTGCAAATGTTCCTTATTCTTTTGCAAAGTAGGACTGAAAATAAGAATGTCGTTCAAGTAAACGAAACAAAAATCCAGATGAAACAACACCTTGTTTATGAAGCTCTGCCAAGTTTGTGCAGCGTTACGGAGGCCAATGGGAAGCAATCAGTACTGGAAAAGGCCGAAAGGTGCTGTAACAGCTGTCTTTTCAATATCCTCTGGTGCCATCGTAATTTGATGATAGGCCCTCCTACAGTCCACTATCGAGAAATATTTGGCGCCTGCAAGAGCATGGTTAAAATCTGTGACGTTAGGAACCGGGTACTTGTCTGTGATAGTACAAGAGTTCAACTTAGTATAGTCGCCAACCATACACCAGGTGCCGTCGCTTTTTGTGATGAAGTGGATAGGCGAGGCCCAGCATCCGGCAGATGGTTCGTTGATGCCTGCTGCTAAGAGATCATCTATTTGTTCGCGAACCACTCTCATGAGTTCTGGCTTGAGATGGTGGGGTCGGCAAGAGATAGGCGGTCTGTCTTGCAAGCGAAGTTTGTGGGCGGTGCCGTCTGTAACCACGGAAACGTGCAACACAGTACATAAGGCGACTGTCTGTGGTATAGTGCGTGAGGTGGCTGCTAGGTCAGGTTGTGGCGCAGACGGCGAAAGTTTGCATAAGTCCCAACTGTTGGGTGGCTGGGAGTGACAATGAAGTGAGCTACGTGAAATAAGGTTGGTACACTGTTTATTAGTAACTAAAGGCATGCTGTCGAGCATGGTGGCTGTAGCAGGCGCGAATGAACAGCTGATGGCAGTAAATCAAAAACATTAAACTGCGCCTGGGAAGTTAGCTGCCCAAGCGAGGAGACGGATGAATGTGTGCTCGAATTAACACAGTTAGAGCTGGCGGGAGTGTGGACACTGTACAGTTTATGTGGCACACCATCACAAATGCACTCAGGCACGAGAACACTGAAGTGGCACCAACTAACCTTGTGTGTTGCCGAGGCATTGTCTGCTGCAAGCTGCTGCTGTGCTGAAGATAAGTCATTACTTAAGTCATTGAGGTGACGGTGTAGCTCAAGTTGTTCCAAGCACAGGCATGGAGACTCGACACGCTTCGTGAACCACTAATTGGTCCATGACAAGAGCTCGGAGGAGGGGTTATTACACTTCCTAGCCAGGTGGACCTGTTTAGCAGTACTACTGACACTCGACGAAGCACATGGGATGTGTTCCTGTGTAGGGTGGTAGAGCACTGTATTCTTGATGAGGTCAGGCCACAGTTTGTGGTGTTGTAGAAAGTCAATGCCCAAAATGGGATCGTCGACGTCAGCCACCAGGAAGGACCACTTCAGGTTTCACTCAGGTGAGAGGGACACTGCATATGAAGTAGAACCTAAGCACAACAAACTAGATGAGTTTACAGCACGTAGGACAGTTTTGTGTAGTCAGATCTTTTCGGTAGCAAGACGAGATGGAAGTAGGGAAACATCTGTGCCCATGTTGATGAGAAAGTTTGTGCCAGATTTCAAGTTGCGGACGTAGACTCGTCCATTCAAAGCATTAGTGTTGGACACAGAATGGAGCATGGGACAGTGCCTGTTGTTTTGTCGCAGGAGATGGCGCTGCTGCCTGCAG
Source organism: Schistocerca cancellata (assembly GCF_023864275.1). Taxonomy (NCBI): domain Eukaryota; kingdom Metazoa; phylum Arthropoda; class Insecta; order Orthoptera; family Acrididae; genus Schistocerca; species Schistocerca cancellata. The sequence continues at coordinate 910,516,845 of NC_064627.1, read as the reverse complement.
TTGAAGTTTGGGTAGGAGCACAGCAGTTTACAATTGCATGCTTGTTCCCTGAATTTTGCATGGAAGAAACATTATTTATGGGTGGACATCTGCTCCTGCGTGTGGTCAGACAGCGGCGGCCCAGAATCTTCCACGAAGACAGATGTGCTGTTGTTGTGTGGACGTGAAGGTGGCGGTAGTGTGGCGAGCTTGACAGACTTAGGTTTAGTTGGGTGTCCATGTTGGGGCCCTGGTTGTGGTTGGAAACTGGCATAGCTGCCGGACTGCTGGGCAAGGCGTTCACGTAGTAGAGCAGAATAAACTCGGTTGGCGGCGCGCAAGCGTTCTATATTTGGTCTATCTTCATAGGTGGAGATGGCCGTTTGGACAGACAGAGGCAGGCAAAGATCAATTCGAAGACATAATACACATATGATGTTCTGGCCTATCGATCCGTGGATCGATGCCACATAGCTATTGCCAACAGCCTGTCTGAGACTTCTAAAAGGGGCAACCACAAAAAAGAAATTCTCCACACTTTATAATTCATGTTAGCCTAAATGAGATGTTTTCACAGAGTAGTCAGACCAGTAATGGACACATGCATAATTGATTTATCTCTGTGATGGTAGAAGATTAGAGATAGACACCCTAGTAGCAGGAACTCAATGCAATTACAAATTTGCATCACTAGGCAATGAATAACTTTTCCCATGCAATTTGACAGGACAGAACCACAAGCACATCAGTAATGGTGGCAAGTTTTTCATCATGTGTTTTACTATGCTGCAGATCTAGTTGTAATTGTCTTGGATTCCCTGTTGCTGCTCTAATTACATCTGGTGAGAACTCAATTGGCAATCTCTAGTTGGCACTGTCAAGGAGAAATTCAATCTGTGGCTTGTGAGGCAGCACATTGGTCATGAATAGCTTACATTTGTTGTGCCTACACTAAAAGCTATGCATCAAAATATGTCTGCTTGGACTTATCTTTGGACTGCTTATCATGTGCTTGTTGACAGTGGAGCGGCTCTTAAATTGAGATAATTCTTTGTGGACTGACTTGAAATTCTAAGTTGTGTGTGATACCAGTAGAAACACAGCATTTCAAGAATAGTTTGTGAACTATGAACATTAGAGGGACTTATAAGTCAGCAAGAATCCAGAATTACTGAACCAGTAACAGCAGAAGTTACAAACAGAATAGTGAAAACAAGAGCAATGTCACTAACAGCAACAACTACCACATTTTATTAACCCAGTATTTCATCAGAACCCATCAAATTTCTGCCACTTTATAAAGAAATTGGGGACTGGGACATATGCTAATGTCTGCTTCAAACCCAGTTCAACAAATATAGTATATCCAACTCAAATTTTCACAGTACTGTTATATTGTTGTCAAAACAAAACAAAACTGATATGTCTCAAAAGAGGAATATATTTATCAAACCTGAAGAGTTACGTATTTGGAAATCTGAATTAAAATATCTGAGCATTATTTTACAAAAACCAAACAATGGCTGCTCACAAAGAGACTCTCAAACAGAGAAAGCAAGACAGCCAGTCATAGGATTCCTGGAATGTACACCTCAAAGTCTTAGCCAACACTGCAACATCATGGCAAGAATTGTGAGTGGTAGAATCACTAACTTATATTGTTACAATTCATTCTGTCATGGACCAAGAGGTTCATACACAATCTTTAAGATTGTTAGACACATCACTGGCAGAAAGTCATGATCATTATTCAAGTGTGTAAAATACAAAAGCAGTTCAAGCCATTTTATGCAGATTTAGAAGTTACTAATGTATAGAAGCCACTATGACAAGCATAAAAGGACACAAGTAGTAGATCTGCATTGCTCAACATTGTGATCTGCCTCCTCCAATCAATCATAAATATCAAGCAGAAATCACTTGGAGCACTGGGCTATGATAAAACTAGTTTATAATATTATGATAAGGAAATTTGCTACTCACCATATAGCACAGATGCTGAGTCACAGATAGGCACAACAAAAAGATTGCCACAAACAAAGCTTCATCAGAAATAGACAACTGACACACATACACATGAGTCCTCACTGCTTTTGAAAGTGAATAGTGTGTAGTGAATATTGTGTGTCATGAGCCATTTTACATTTCAGCACTGGGGAGGTAGCATAGGTCACTTCTGCTGTTCCATGATTGTTTTAATGTCTACAACTGGTATGAATGTCCACATTGGAACATAGTAAGTACACAGTGGCAGGAAGGGGACAACCTAGCTCTTGTTTTCTATGCTAGAAGTATAAGAAGTGATCTCATATTATATATCCTGAAATGGCTACAACATATAAGTTCCTTCTTATGCTCAGCAGACTACTTAACCCTGTGAAGTTTCAACTGGACTCTGGGTTCACTGGTATCACTAATTAATAAAGGGACTACAGTCATATATGCTCTCCACCATTACAAGAAGACCCATAGCTGCCTGTAAAGTTATGGCAATTAATATAGAAGATTTTTCTGGAACATAACGAAACTGAAGTTCATAAAAACTAATTTATTGATCAAAATTCTACAAAATAGGACCCTCCTGCATCAATCCACATTTGTCAGCAAGACATCCAAGTGTTGTAAGCATCCTGGAAGACCTGGTTGGGAGTGTCTATTAGGGCACACATAAAGGCAGTTTTCCCATTGTCAGTGGTCTCAAATCAGTGTCCTTTCAAGGTATCTTGAGCTATGGAATAAAATATGACTGCCAGAGCAAGGTTGGGACTGTAGGAAGTCTGTAACAGAGTTACCACTTTGTTTTTGACCAGGTGATCCCCCATCAAGAAGGTGGTGTATCTGGATGCATTGTCTTGGGTGAGCTGCCAGAAACCAGTGATGTGTAGCCTGAAATTTGCAACTTTTTTCAGGCTTTGGGGAACTTCCACATCAAAGGCGGCATAGGTAGTCTGTTCAGGAGGTACAACTTCATTGTGGGCAATACCTCTGTGAGGTACTGGAAGGAGTAAACAAAAGATTTTGAATGCTAGGCACATTTTTTGATTTAACTAAGGTGGCTTATTGTGTTGATCACAAAATATTGCTCCAGAAGTTGGACCAATATGAAATACAGAGAGTAGCTCACAATTGGTTCACCTCTCACAATTGGTTCACCTCCTACTTTAACAACAGATAGTAAAAGGTCATTATTCACAGTGTTGAGAATGACTGTGATGTGGGGTCTGAGTGGGGTATGGTCAAATGGGGGGTGCCCCAGGGATCAGTGTTGTGGCCTCTTCTGTTCCTTATTTATATAAATGAAATGAACTCTAGTATTATGGGTAATTCTAAAATATTCCTGTTTACTGATGATACTAGCTTGGTTGTAAAGGATGTTGTGTGCAATATTGTACAATTCATGACATAAGTTCATGGCTTGTAGAAAATAAATTAATATCTAAATCACAGTAAGACTCAGTTTTTACAGTTTCTAACACACAATTCAACAAAAACCAACGTCTTAATTTCACAAAATGGGCATATGATAAGTGAAACTGAACAGCACAAATTTTCTAGGTGTTCATATAGATAGTAAACAGTCGTAGAAAGCTCATTTTCAGGATCTTGTTCAAAGAATTAATGCTGACATTTTTACTATTCAAACGGTATCGGAAGTGATCATACTACACAAAAAATAGTCTACTTTGTTTATTTTCATTCCTTTATGTCATATGGTATATCTCAAAGGATATTTTTGGCTCAGAAATGGGCAGTTTGGGCAATAAGCAGTGTAAGTTCATGAAACTCTTGTCGACCCCTGTTCAATACTCTGGATATTTTGCCAGTGCTCTCTCAATATATATATTCTTTACTCTCATTTCTTGTTGACAATATCAGCGTATTCCCAAGAATTAGCAGCTTTCACTCAGTTAATACTCGGCAGAAATCCAATCAGAATTTGGATCACACTTCCTTAACACTTGTGCAAAAAGGTGTGCATATATATTGCTACATACATTTTCAATAAGCTACTGCAAGAATTCAAAAATCTTAGCAGTAATCCATGCACTTTCAAATTGATACAGAAGAGTTTCCTCGTGGGCCACTCCATCTATTCTGTTGAGGAGTTCCTTGCAAAATTAACCTTATTCTTTTGTTATATTGTTGATTTCATTTACTTAAACTTATGACTTGACTTTTTTTGGGTTCACAAACATTTTATTTTATGTGTTATTGTTTCTATGTTGTAATTTCATTTACCGACATGCTTCATGTCCTCGGAGATTTGCTCTTCAATTTGGTCCTATGGATTTAGATGTGTAAACAAAAAATAAAACCACTAGCATAAAACATACAATGATCATTGCCTTCACTTTGGAACAGCTCATTTGTGCCTCCTTGGAGTACGGTAACTTTGAGATGTCCCACTCAAAGTTCTCTTTCTCTCTTTCTTCATTTCAGGGGGCACATTTCAAAATCCATGACTCATCTCTCATTACAACATTGTCCAAACAGATAGCATCCTTTCTACAAAATTTCAAATGTTCTTTACAAAAGAGCACATGAATGGACTTGTGGTCATAGATAAAAAAATTCTGGAGCCAGTTTTGCATACACTTTCTTCATCTGTAATTATTCAAGTACTATCTCATGGACAGTGTGTAGCAGTTCTGCCTGCTTTATTTATTTCTTCATTTGTTGTCCTAGGTGTCAACATACTGCATTGCTACATTGGTTGAAAAATGGGTTGTGGATTCCAACACTGACTACTGTAAATAATGTAGCTGACAGGTGCACAGTTGCGTTTCAAAGTACTTTAATTTCACTGTTCACAGCCCTCTAATAATACACAATTATATTGCCAGTGCACTATTGTTTAACTTTAAATAAGCCTCATTAATAGTGTGCAGGCAAACCTCCACATACTGCTACAATAGTTTACTATTGGACATCTACAAGCAGTAAAAACCTAAGCACAAAGTTCACAGTTCTTTAAGAATAGAAAGGTACATACGGAGCAAACACTGTCATTGTTTTAATGCATGGCCTATTGGTGTAACACTTATTTCACTGTTAAGTTGATGCATTGTTGTTGTTGTTCTAAACAACACAGGTCTATCATCTGAAATTCAGCCATAAACTGACTTTCTTGTGACCAAAAATCGGGCCCTAATATACCATCACAATAATACACATTGTTTTAAGTTTAATTTTCAGAATTTACAATTAACTTATTTGATTAACTCTATACATCAAAAAATTCCATCTTTTTAATAGATTCTTCTACTACAAGATTTAGGTTGAATTATTTATTTAAATGATGAAATTAACATACATTGTTATGTAAACAATACTTTTGACAAAACTGTTAGTTACTTTGCAATTAATTCAGGGCTGGTTTTGCTAATACATTTTCAAAGAGAGCCAAATAGATACTTTAAGAATACTATTAGTTGTTCCTCCAAATGCTTATAATTAGTACATAATTTATATTTGTTTATACATCACCAATAGAACTTAAGTTACGAAAAAATTACTGATTTCACCCTATAATGAAAGGTACTAACTAGGAATAGTCATAATAAATTAGAAAATCAAGTACATACATAAAACTATATTCCTTAAAACTGAGGGCCAACTTTTCTCTTTTATGAAAATACTGATTCTACTCATTATGTTAATGGTAATTAGTTAACATTGAAAAAAAATGAATTTTAAGGAGGCAGATGACAAAACAAAAGGGGAAGCAAAAATATCCCAGCTTGCTTTGTCACAAGTGCTTTTGGGTACATCCAGAATCTGGGCTATCAGTTGAACATTCACTCTACAGTCAATGTGCACTTACTTATTTTATTATCTGATTTATTTATTTAACAGATGTTACAACACAAAAAATAATATGTACTATAATCCTGAATTACAAATTAACAAAAAGACACAAATGTAGATTACTGATCTCTCCATCATCACGAGGAACTGTTGGACCACCAACAAAGCACCACAATGGCATAGGATTGGAAAGGGGGGAGGAATTACAGGGTATTGGTGGGCAGATGGGCAGGGGGAGGGGGGGGGGCAGGGGGAAGGAAAATCAGCCGTGCCTGACGGAGCGTGCAGAACCTAGATGGTGGTAGGACAAGGCTGCCAGGCGTGGTGTTGGGAGGCTGTGGGGGAAGGAGGGAGGAGGGAACAGGGAGTGGAAAAGGGGAGGAACAGAGAAGGGGAAAAGACCAGTAGGTACATTTTCAGGGAGTGGTGCACAGTGAGAGTGATGGGACATGCATTTGTAGAAGATGATAGGACAGAGGGGTGGAAACTCTTGGGAGGAGGGTGTGTGGACAGTAGGTTACCACAGATGGAGGCCGAGATAATTTAAGGAGTGGAGAATGTATTGTAAGGATAGCTCCCATCTGCACATTTTAGAAAAGTTGGTGATGAAGGTGAGCATCCAGATGCCCCAGGTTGTGAAACAGAAACTGGAATCAAGAAATGTTTGTTATCTGCATATCATGGCATGTGGTAGTTCACTTTGCTCCTGGCCACAGTTTGATGGTGGCCATTCATCCTAGTGTACAGCTGATGGTAGTCATACCAATATAAAAACATATTTTTCAAATATCCAGATGCTACAAATATTAGCCAGAACAGAAATTTCAGGTGGCACTCTAAACTTTAGAGGCTGAATTGTGCAAAAAAGATGAGTAATAATGACCATGCTCGAGCTTAGTTCCAGTGTTAATATGTAAAATATATAAATAAGAGTAATTACTGATTGGAGAAGCAGTGGGGTTGCTGTATGAGCTAAAAATGGAAGTTATAGCAGTTTTAACTGTTGCTGTGGTCATCAGTCTGAAGACTGGTTTGAAGTAGCTCTCAACACTACTCTTTCCTGTGGGAGCCTCTTCATCTCCAAATAACAACTGCAGTGTCTTGGATATTCGGGAATACAGCTGGATGTTCACATCATTCTTTCATGATATTTCAACAGCATGCCTTGCTGCCTTCTTCATGTGCTACTTGTGACTGGTCCTTGGGTTTATTGAGTCCAATATTTATGCCTGGAAGGAGCTGGGCATTCCAAAATTGGTCTGTGCCGATTCGAGTGTTCCGTCTGTGGTCCGCACCCGCCAAGCTCGGCTTCAATGGACCCCTCCAGTCGCGGATGTTCCCACTGCATTCTGCACCCGTTTCGGCCATCCTCAAAGGTTGCAGTCATCATCTGAAGGGTGTCAGACCCAATCTGAGATGTTGGGTACTCTGTCTCATGACTGTTACTATGATTTCCACTTCTGTTTCATGCTGGGCGCTCCATAATCGGTCCACATCTGGCTGGATTCCTGAATATCCAAGATGTCAACAGATCACTGGGAAAGCATGAAGAATTACAACAACTGCAACCTTTATCTTTCTGAATCTGCTTACTGGATTCATATCTTGGTCTCTCTCGTATTTTAACCCCCCCCCCCCCCCCCCCAACCTGCCCCCCCTCCCACACCTCCTTCCAATTTTAATCTGGTGATCCCTTGAAGTCTCAGGAAGTGTCCTATTAACTAATCCCTTCTCTTGGTCAAGTTGTGCTGGAAATTTCTTGTCTCACCACACTGTTCAGTATTTTCTCATTAGTTATGTGATTCAACCATTAAATCTTCAGCATTCTTTTGTTAACGCCACATTTTGAAAGCTTCTGTTCTCTTTTTATCTAAACTGTTTATTGTCCATGTTTCACTGCCATACATGGCTACACTCCAGAGAAATACCTTCAGGAAAGACTTCCAAACACTTAAATCTATATTCAATGTTAAAGATCTCTTCTTCAGAAATGCTTTTCTTGCCATTGCCAGTCTACATTTCTTATCCTCTCTCCTTCAGCCAGTTATCTTACTGCCCAAATAGCAAAACTCACCTACTGCATTAATGGTTTCATTCAGTAATCTGATACCTTTAATATCACCTGATTTAATTTGGCTGCATTCCATTGCCCTTGTTTCTCTTTTGTTGATGTTCGTCTTTGATTTTTCCTCCAATTTTAAATAAATCAGAATTCAGTTTGATATCAGGCATGGGGCAAGCCAGCATGCATGACATGATTGGCAGTACTGACTGATTACGGAGTGAACCCAGTCAGGTGTTGGCTCAGGGGCATGCATATGAAAGGAGGCAGAGGAACGTGGCCATTGTAGTGGCAGACACGAACTAAAACACAAAATCCACAGGCAGACACCCACACACATGAGAAAGGTTTACTAGTGCTACCAGAGCCCTCTGGCAAAGATGAATTAGTTCTGTAGGTAAACAATTAAAGTAAACACTGGAGCAATGGCAAAAATTATATAAATTCATAACTCCACAATTTGAGTGCAAGGGAATCTATAAGAATGAGTTATGCATGAGCACATTCAGTTTCATGGAAAAAATGGTCGATCATATCATAGCAGTGCAGAGAGAGGGAAGGATGGCAGGACTGCCATCACTAGGACTCAGAGTTCTGGCAGAGGAAGGGATGGATAGTGTCAGCGTTACTAGGCTAGTGTGAATGTCATAAATAAGTTTTGTGTTTTGCTCATATGGAACCAGAGCAAGGAGTAGCATGTTATTCTTCAGAGAGCAGGCAGTGATGAAATGTTACAAGGCAAATAAGTGTAAGAAAATAATTTTATGTCATAAGGAGAATTTAGAGAGCTGTGTGAATTACAAGTTTTTATTTTACAGTGTGTAGTTGGAAAGTTATTTGTTTCATTATGATTTGAAAATGTCTAGCTTTTCTAAAATTGTGTCTACTCAGATTGCAAGAGACATGTGAAAACAGTAATATTTGATAATTTTTACAGACTTATAATTTTAAAGAAAAACTTGTTACAAGTGTATGACTTTCAAGGCAGATGAAGAGGTCTCTCTAATATTTTCACTTTATACCCACCAATCTTAATGCTCATTTTTGTGAAATATTTATCTTAGGAGGCTTAGCAGCATTGTTCAAAAGGAGGGAGAATGAAGACTATGGTTGTGATGTGCCATCATTCATGATATTGTCAGAGACAGAGCACAGGCTGAGATTTGGAAGAGATGAATAAGGAAACTGGTCATGCCCTTACAGAGAAACACCCTGGCATTTACTTTAAATGATTCAGGGAAATAAAAATCTGGATGGCCAAACAGGAACTTGAACAACCATCCTTCCAAACATAAGTCCAGTGTTTTACCACTGTGTCACCTCACGCACTGTAATTTTGCAAAGGATTATTCTATATTAAAGCAGCAATAGAAATTATGTAATATTACATTAAAATTTTCATCATAAGCTATGTCAAGTTTATAGATTAGTTAGGTCAATACATATTTCATAGATCAGTTAATGATGGGTAGTGAGTCAGTTAATAAGCTATTTACTAAAAAAATTTCGCATCCGAGAACATTCTGTCCATTCGTGAAAAAGAATATGCAGAAGAAAAAACAACTTTATTTAATAACACCATTACATATATGTGTTATAATTTGGCACACCATATGCACACAGTCTCACACACACATACACACACATACACACACACACACACACACACACACACACACAATTATCACTTCAAAGAAATCCATCTATGGAATAGAGTTCTCCAGTGGTAATATTTCCAGGTTGTTAATATTTCCAGGTTGTTCATTAGCATTTTATTTTTCAAAGAATTATATGTCATTGGGTAAGGGATCAAAAGTTTAAAATGCAGCATATTTCACTATTTTTTAATCCAACACTTATTTCAATAGAAAAGATATTTTATGCCTATATTGCAAATAAGGACATAATTACCATTCCCCCCTCCTGTGGATTAATTATAATGTTGTTTGAGAAAACATATAATGTTTTGCTTGAATGTAAAATAAAGATATTAAAACAATTTATTCCAAATAATTGTTAGTGATAACCACACATTGTTTTAATGGCAACTTCTAAGAGTGAGCACATTCTTTGTAAAAATATGAGTTACACAGATCAGAGGACAACTTACTACCTCATAAAAGAATATATAGTTTGCCCTGAAGACTAAAGATAATGAAATGAATGTCCACTCAGGCATCAGAGATAAATTACGCTTTCTGACTTTTGAGGTAGGAGTCTTTCTCATCATTTCAGTTTGGTCAATGTTAAATTGATTCCCTGTTAGGTCTTTCTTGGCATATGCTCTTCTGTTAGCTGCTGATATAAAATATGGCATATGATAAGTTGTTGTTGTGGTTGTTGTCTTCAGTCCTGAGACTGGTTTGATGCAGCTCTCCATGCTACTCTATCCTGTGCAAGCTGCTTCATCTCCCAGTAACTACTGCAACCTACATCCTTCTGAATCTGCTTAGTGTAATCATCTCTTGGTCTCCCTCTACAATTTTTACCCTCCACACTGCCCTCCAATACTAAATTGGTGATCCCTTGATGCCTCAGAACATGCCCTACCAACTGATCCCTTCTTCTGGTCAAGTTGTGCCACAAACTTCTCTTCTCCCCAATCCTATTCAATAATTCCTCATTAGTTATGTGATCTACCCATCTAATCTTCAACATTCTTCTATTGCACCACATTTCAAAAGCTTCTATTCTCTTCTTGTCCAAACTATTTATCGTCCATGTTTCACTTCCATACATGGCTACACTCCATACAAATACTTTCAGAAATGACTACCTGACACTTAAATCTATACTCGATGTTAACAAATTTCTCTTCTTCAGAAACGCTTTCCTTGCCATTGCCAGTCTACATTTTATATCTTCTCTACTTTGACCATCATCAGTTATTTTGCTCCCCAAATAGCAAAACTCCTTTACTACTTTAAGTGTCTCATTTCCTAATCTAATTCCCTCGGCATCACCCGACTTAATTCGACTACATTCCATTATCCTCATTTTGCTTTTGTTGATGTTCATCTTATATCCTCCTTTCAAGTCACTGTCCATTCTGTTCAACTGCTCTTCCAAGTCCTTTGCTGTCTCTGACAGAATTACAATGTCATCGGCAAACCTCAAAGTTTTTATTTCTTCTCCATGGATTTTAATACCTACTCCAAATTTTTCTTTTGTTTCCTTCATTGCTTGCTCAATATACAGATTGAATAACATTGGGGAGAGGCTACAACCCTGTCTTACTCCCTTCCCAACCACTGCTACCCTTTCATGTCCCTCGACTCTTATAACTGCCATCTGGTTTCTGTACAAATTGTAAATAGCCTTTCGCTCCCTGTATTTTACCCTTGCCACCTTCAGAATTTGAAAGAGACTATTCCAGTCAACATTGGCAAAAGCTTTCTCTAAGTCTGCAAATGCTAGAAATGTAGTTTGCCTTTCCTTAATCTTTCTTCTAAGATAAGTTGTAAGGTCAGTATTGCGTCACGTGTTCCAGTGTTTCTACAGAATCCAAACTGATCTTCCCCAAGGTTGGTTTCTACTAGTTTTTCCATTCGTCTGTAAAGAATTCGCATTAATATTTTGCAGCTGTGGCTTATTAAACTGATAGTTCGGTAATTTTCACATCTGTCAACACCCGCTTTCTTTGGGATTGGAATTATTATATTCTTCTTGAAGTCTGAGGGTATTTCGCCTGTCTCATATATCTTGCTCACCAGATGGTAGAGTTTTGTTAGGCCTGGCTCTCCCAAGGGTGTCAGTAGTTCCAATGGAATGTTGTCTACTCCGAGGGCCTTGTTTCGGCTTAGGTCTTTCATTGCTCTGTCAAACTCTTCATGCAGTATCATATCTCCCATTTCATCTTCATCTACATCCTCTCCCATTTCCATAATATTGTCCTCAAGTACATCGCCCTTCTATAGACCGTCTATATACTCCTTCCACCTTTCTGCTTTCCCTTCTTTGCTTAGAACTGGGTTTCCATCTGAGCTCATGATGTTCATACAAGTGATTCTCTTATCTCCAAAGGTCTCTTTAATTATCCTGTAGGCAGTATCTATCTTACCCCTAGTGAGATAAGCCTCTACATCCTTACATTTGTCCTCTAGCCATCCCTGCTTAGCCATTTTGCACTTCCTGACGATCTCATTTTTGAGACGTTTGTATTCCTTTTTGCCTGCTTCATTTACTGCATTTTTATATTTTCTCCTTTCATCAATTAAATTCAATATTTCTTCTGTTACCCAAGGATTTCTACTAGCCCTCGTCTTTTTACCTACTTGATCCTCTGCTGCCTTCATTACTTCATCCCTCAAAGCTACCCATTCTTCTTCTACTGTATTTCTTTCCCCCATTCCTGTCAATTGTTCCCTTATGCTCTCCCTGAAACTCTCTAGAACCTCTGGTTCTTTCAGTTTATCCAGGTCCCATCTCGTTAAATTCCCACCTTTTTGCAGTTTCTTCAGTTTCAATCTACATGTCATAACCAATAGATTGTGGTCAGAGTCCACATCTGCCCCTGGAAATGTCTTACAACTTAAAACCTGGTTCCTAAATCTCTGTCTTACCATTATATAATCTATCTGATACCTTTTAGTATCTCCAGGGTTCTTCCATGTATACAACATTCTTTCATGATTCTTAAACCAAGTGTTAGATATGATTATGTTGTGCTCTGTGCAAAATTCTACCAGGTGGCTTCCTCTTTCATTTCTTAGCCCCAATCCGTATCCACCTACTACGTTTCCTTCTCTCCTTTTTCCTACACTCGAATTCCAGTCACCCATGACTATTAAATTTTCATCTCCCTACACTATCTGAATAATTTCTTTTATTTCATCATACATTTCTTCAATTTCTTCGTCATCTGCAGAGCTAGTTGGCATATAAACTTGTACTACTGTAGTAGGTGTGGGCTTCGTATCTATCTTGGCCACAACAATGTGTTCGCTGTTCTGTTTGTAGTAGCTTACCTGCATTCCTATTTTCCTATTCATTATTAAACCTACTCCTGCATTAACCCTATTTGATTTTGTGTTTATAACCCTGTAGTCATCTGACCAGAAGTCTTGTTCCTCCTGCCAACGAACTTCACTAATTCCCACTATATCTAACTTTAACCTATCCATTTCCCTTTTTAAATTTTCTAACCTACCTGCCCGATTAAGGGATCTGACATTCCACGCTCCGATCCGTAGAACGCCAGTTTTCTTTCTCCTGATAACGACATCCTCTTGAGTAGTCCCCACCCGGAGATCCGAATGGGGGACTATTTTACCTCCAGAATATTTTACCCAAGAGGACGCCATCATCATTTAATCATACAGTAAAGCTGCATGCCCTCGGGAAAAATTACGGCTGTAGTTTCTCCTTGCTTTCAGCCGTTTGCAGTAGCAGCACAGCAAGGCCATTTTGGTTATTGTTACAAGGCCAGATCAGTCAATCATCCAGACTGTTGCCCCTGCAACTACTGAAAAGGCTGCTGCCCCTCTTCAGGAACCAGACATTTGTCTGGCCTCTCAACAGACACCACTCCGTTGTGGTTGTACCTACGGTATGGCTATCTGTATCGCTGAGGCACGCAAGCCTCCCCACCAACGGCAAGGCCCATTGTTCATGGGGGGTATGATAAGTTAGGCAATATAAACCATATAGAGGAAATAAGAATGATAATTTAAGTTCTCGGTATTACGAAAAAGATAGACTGCTGCTCACCACATAGTGGAGACACTGAGTCACAGGCAGGCACAATAGAAAGACTGCTAAACAAGTACACAGTCTGGCCTTGGTTGCCACAGACAGTTGTCATGTGTGTAAGTTGTGTTTGTGTGAATGCAAGTGTGTATGTTGTCCAATTGAGAAGAAGGTCTTTTGATCAAAAGCTTACTTGTGTAGCAGTCTCTTTGTTGTGCATATCTGTGACTCAACACCTCCACTATATGATGAATAATAATCTAGGCTTTTTAAAATATTGTCATTATTCCATCCCAGATTTTCCATTGTTCAATAAGAAGTTTTCATGCTGACACTCTCATCTTGGTGTCAGAGTTACCTGCCCTTTTTTTTAAACTTCCACAGTCTATCACAGTTTTCTTCTGAGGAAGGAAATATTAATTGTACATCTATAAGTGTGTATTGCCAGTACTGATGTTTCTCCATAAGGTAACCACTAACCAGCAATTCTGTCCCATAATTTTATTGTGTATGGCATAAGAAAAATATTCAAGCATATGCAAGTTCCTAGATAAAAAGTGGACATTCTTCTGATTTTGTAGGTCCTGATTCATTATTATCCTTGAGAAATGACTAAGGAAGCAGCACTACATCAAAATACTGAACAAGTAAAATTAAGCCTGAGCAGTACTTGTGCACCTGATGACAGAGATGAAATATCTGCTTCTTTGGACACATTATTTTTGACATATCTAATAGGCTTGGACTCATCATCGTACTGATATGGTTCTTCTGGAGTTCTGAAATATAAACATATTTGATTAAAAGAACTGTATGTGCTAAGCTCTATATTGTGAAACTATTCACCTAATGGTATAACTACACACATCAAAAACAGTTTTGCATCACTCCGTTTTCCAGAACTCCTGAAGATAGGCATTGACTGAGGATATTGTATCACAGACACAGTCCCTTTGACTGTTCAGAGATGTCACTAAACCTGCACAAAGATGTAAACAACCATGCATGAACAGCACCTATTAGACGGAGGGTGTCTGAGAGCTGATCAGTTCCAGTCATTCCACCAGGAAGGAAGTACACAGCTCATGTTGTCTGTAGTGCAACCATGACTAGACGGTCAGTACCACAGTTTGATCATGTCCACATTGTTATTTTGTGCCAGGAAGGACTCTCAGCAAGGGAAGTGTCCAGGCAACGCAGAGTGAACCAAGGCAATGTTATTCGAATGTGGAGGAGATACAGAGAGACAAGAACTGTCAATGACATGCCTTTCTCTGGCTGCCCAAGGAATACTACTGCAGTGGATGACCACTACCTATGGATTATGGCTTGGAGGAACCCTGACAGCAACGTCACCATGTTCAATAATGCTTTTTGTGCAGCCACAGAACATCATGTTATGACTCAGACTGTGTGCAATAGGCTGTATGACGCGCAAATTCATTCCCGATATCCATGGCGAGGTCCATCTCTGCAACCATGACACCATGCAGCATGGTACAAATGGGCCTAACAACATGCTGAATGGACCACCCAGGATTGGCATCACCAATGAGTGTCGCATATGCCTTCAACCTGACAATCATCAGAGATATGTTTGGAGGCAACCAGGTCAGGCTGAATGCTTTAGACAACCTGTCCAGAGAGTGCAGCAAGATGGAGGTTCCCTGCTGTTTTGTGGTGGCATTATATGGGGCTGACATACACCGCTGATGCTCATGGAAGGTGCCATAATGGCTATACAATATGTGAATGCAATCCTCCGACTGATAGTGAAACCATATTGGTAGTATATTGGTGAGACATTCGTCTCCATGGACGACAATTCGCACCCCAGGTGTGCACATCTTGTGAATGACTTTCTTCAGGATAATGACTTCACCTGACTAGAGTGGCCAGCATGTTCTCCACAGACATGAACCCTGTTTAGCATGCCTGGGATAGAATGAAAAGGGCTGTTTGTGGATGACATGAGTCACCAACCACTTTGAGGGATCTACACCAATTCGCCATTGAGGAGTGGGACAATCTGTACCAACAGTGCCTTGATGAACTTGTGGATAGTATGCCACAACAAATACAGACATGCATCAATGCCAGAGAATGTGCTACTCAGTATTATAGGTACTGGTGTGTACAGCAATCTTGACCATCACCTCTGAGGTCTCACTGTATGGTGGATTAACATTCAATGTGTGGATGAGGAATAAAAAGAGCAGAAATGATGTTTATGTTGATCTCTATTCCAGTTTTCTGTACAGGTTCCAGAACTCTCAGAACTGAGGTGATACAAAACTTTTTTTGGTGTGTGTATTTAACAATGAAAAGAACATGGCATTTGATTCTACATAATCATAACAATGTAAGCAAGAGTATTACACCAGCTGAAATATACATAAATTAGAATACTTGTTTACCATCTAGAATGATGCTCAAGTGCCTACTACGTTCCATTTAACATTTTTCTTTTCTCATCATATTAATTAATTAATTAATTAATTCAGTCATTCACTCACTTAACCATTCATTCATTGTATTCCACAGATGCCATCATGAAGAAGAAAATGTATGGATGCAGAAAAGATCAAAGTATATATCACACAAGGGGAGGCCAGGACCAGAAAATATATTGAGATGCAGATGCACTAAGATATTGCCGATATTGTGGCAAATGTTGTGATGAATGCAATTAATTTTTAATATGTACAGTTAGTGAATTATAGCATGAACCTTTCTGTTGTTGGGGGAGGGCAGGATGGACTACATACTTTATTCTGTGACAAAGGAAGGAATTTCTGAACTGGATTTCAAAATTAATATCATCTTGATGTAATTGTGTTAGCTGGTGTATAATGTCATTGTGTTTTAGCATGAATGTGGTACTTTATTAACAACATTTATAACATACTTGATGAATGTGAACAGTTCAAGAACAAAGCAATAGGACATCAAAGCCAATGAAGAAAACTGAAATCAAGGAATGAACAGGACTCAGATATACATTTCAGAGCATAATGTCATGGCATCTTTAACACACTTCATCACTCCTACCTCCAAGAATTAATGGTGCTTTCTACTGAAACCAGAAGTGACATCCAGATTGCATGACAATCGGCTGAGGGCTAGGTGGTTCTGCCAAGTCTCCCATAGATTCATTGGCCATTTTGTCTGGCATTCACTGTGGTCTGTCTGTGACAACCAGTGGAGCTTTAAGTGATACTGCCAAGTCTGTTAGAGATTCATAAGGTGTTTTGTAAGGTGTACCCTGCAGCTCATACAGTTTGCAGGTACCAGCATAAGACGTACAGAAAGAAAATTTAAGGTGATCAGTGGAAATGTCTTCTCATCTCAGCTAAGAACTGTACATAGCACATCATACGGTGGCTGTGGTGGCTTGTGCACAGCATCATACCTAACAAAAACCTGGTTATATTTCCAAAGGTCAGCATAAATGAAAGGGCAGTGAGTATGCTGCTCTCTCGGTGCAACAGGATATGATGTGCTCATGTAATTTTTGAACAAAGTCTGATGCCTCAATAATGTTGATAGGCAAGTTGCTGAAGAATTCACCAGACAATCAGTCTGGCTGACCATAGAGCAGTTCTGCTGCTGTGGCATTAAAATCTTTCTTAATGGAAGTACAGAGACCCAGTAGAAAAAATGGCTGAGTTTCTGTTGAATGTTGGAATTCATGGTCTTGTGAAGATACTTTTAACTGATAGTGCCAATGCTCAACTAAGCCATTTGCTGCTGGATGAGAAACTGTAGTTCAAATATGCTTCATCACCAATAAAACTGTGAGTGATTTTAATAGACATGACTTAAATTGTCTACCTTGATCAGAGGTGATATGGAAAGACACACTGAAGCAAACAATTCATTTTTGAAAAATGGTGATTGCAACAGTTCCAGCAGTGGCATTGACCATAAGTCATGCCAACAGGTGAAGCAGTTGATGGTAGTTAGATAGTAAGTGTGTCCTTCAGATGATGATAACAATATCTATGTGCACATTTTCAAATCATTGGTTGGGTGCCCCAAAAGTGCCAAGAGGTGCACTGACATGAATGATGATCTCATTGTTAAGGGCACAAACGTGAATCAGAAAGATGAAAAAAGTAAGTAAATTGTTTATTATTTCAAAAGTAATTGCTGTAACTGTAAGCACATTTATCCCACTAAGAGACAAGATGATCAATGCCTTCATGGGAAAAACTTTCCAGTTCCCTGCAGAACCATGATTGTACCCAGGCATGCACCTGTTCAGCTGCAGCAAATCAATGGCCATAAATGTCATTCTTCAGGATTCCAAAAATATGAAAATCACATGGGCAGAGATCAGGACTATATAGAGGATGTGTAAGGGCTTCCCAATGTACTCTATCTGGCCAAACCAGTCACAGACAGTGATCATGTGTAGGTGAGTTGCGTTTGTGTGATTATGAGTGTGTTTTCTACTTCATAAGGAAGCCTTTTGGCTAAATGCCAAAATGTATTGCAGTCATTTTGTTGTGCCTGTCTGCATCCCAGTGTCTTCTCTATAGGTGAGTAGCAATCTACCCTCTCAGTAATACTGTTGTAGAATAATATACATTAACGGTCAATCTGGCATGTAAAATCATTTTGTTTGGGCAGTTGTGTTTCATACAAAGAATCAAGAAAAAGTCTTGTCATTCAATCTGAACGATTTAACAAACAGGTGAGTGAATCCAAATGTTTTCATATGTTTCATGAAGAATATCTTCATGACAAACAGCCCTTATTGAATCCATAGATAAAAATTTCAAGAAGATAGCGAATAGAGTACTGAAAAATCACCTTAAAGCTGCATGAAATAGCTGTAGTCAGAAGTATATCAGATAAAAAAGTATGATAAATTTCACATGAGGAATGAACTACAAGAAAACAATTTTACAAGGTAGAAACTTCAGTCTTTTAAAATCAAACAAAACAAAACAAAATGCAAAAAATGTCTCAGTAATTGTTTGGACTATTTTAAAAAGAATCTGTTAGAGTTTGACAGTTTGGAAGAAATGGACTTAATTTGATTTAAGAAATAGAATAGCAATAAAAGCAGTATGTTGAAGTTGGTTGTACTGCACTTGCATCAAGGAAGATAAGGGCCAGAATATATAAAGCAGTTAGCACAAAAAATTAACTCAGAAATCCATGTTACATACATGTTAATGTCAGCTTATTTTGTCATGAACTAAGATAAATTCTGACTAGCAAAATTTTGTGGATCAACAAGTTTAGATGCAGGCTTAAGATCACAACTCAACTCAGTGATACTAAAAAAATAAAAGATTTCATTTTGAGCAAATACATGCTAAAAGAAGTAAATAATAAAGAAGTTGTTAAAACTCCCACACTACTGAAGCTCAAAAAAAAAAATTCAATTTTTTCGGTAAGGTTTAGGAGAACACCAATGAGGTGAATGCACACAGCTGTTTCCATAAGAATTCTTGGAGATGATATGTAATCAACATGAAAAAACTTAAAGGTTTTATGTACAAACTTAGTGGCAGCATGAGAAAGGAAAATTCAAACTATTTTCAGTGAACAGTAAATACATAGAGTCCAACATAACCCTATTATGACTGGAGGTCTCTTACAGAAATGCTCTATAGGCTTGAATAGCAATCAATTAGACAATTGATATTAATTTTTTTATGACTGAACATGTATAATGATGAACAGAAATAGTAAGCACATATAAGTCAATGGTCAGAGTAATGTTTATCAATTATTCATAGATGATGTTGTGTATCAAAGGCTAAGCAGTAACATGCTGGACCATGGTTCCTAATGTCTGGATCTGGGGTTTGATTACAGTTCAGTACCAGGTTTTTTTTCCACTAGTGCTTCTTTTGCCTCTGGTAAGGCAACAGTATACCATTTTCAAAAGGGCTTAGCCCATTAAATCACTATGCTGGTCAGCCCCACCTTTGGGTTGATGACAACTGTACTTAAGCAGACAAAGTAAATGTTTACCTCTGCCACTCTCTATCAACTCTGCTGAATTTTTGTCTACATAGAAAGCCAACTTACTTATGGATCATCTGGAGGAATCCTTCCTATCCAGCCAACACCTAAATCCCTTGTTTGGTCCAGAACCAGTGATGACATTTTTTTGATTTGGAATTATGGCAGGGAAAGCCTTTATTCTTTCGACCTTCACCTCAACACCTACTCCCAAGTTCTGTTCACCTGGTCCTTCTCAACTCAACAAGCCACCTTCCTAGATGTTGATCTCCACCTCTCAGATAGTTCCATAATTACATCTGTTCTTATCAAGTGCACCAGTCACCAACAGTACCTCCAGTTTGACACCTGTCACCTATTCCATGTCTAAAAGTCTGTTCCATACAGTCCCACCACTCATGGACATCACATCTGCAGTGAAAAGCAGAAGTTGTCAAAATATGCCAGTAACCTTACCAGGGTCTTTATTGACAAACAATATCCTATCCAGCTCATCCATAAACAGATCTCCCATGCAACTTTCTCCTCTGACACCAGTAAACCTATTAACTAGCAACTGAACAGCATTTCTCTGATAACTCAGTATCATTCTGGTCTTAAAAACAATAACCACATCCTTCACTTCCCACTGCAGTTGAGACAGAGGCATTTCCTACCCTATAAAAGGCAAGGGCCATGTGTAGAAGCAGTCATATTATATATCTGCCATGCTGCAATTACTGTGCAGCTTTCTATGTGGACATGACAAGTAACCAACTGTTTAGTCTCTGAATGGCTAGAGCCAAACTGTGGTAAATCACAGACTTGACCATCCAGTTGCCAAGCATGCTCCACACCACAACAATAATGACTTCAACAGCTGCTTTGGATGCTTCTATCCAACACTAATTTCACTGAACTGAACTAAATTACTCTCCTGCATATCCTGCCAAAGGTGCCCATATGGTACTTTGCATGGGTGAGGGTGTGGAGCACTTTTACAATTTTGGAAGATTAATAGTGACTTATATGCAACCCTAACAAGTTCCATTTCTGATGCTTCAAAAAACTTGCATAATGTCAACTTTTCAGTCATTTTTGTGAAAGAAAAAAACATGACTACACTATTTTTTTTCCTTTCCCTGAGAGGTAGAGGGGGCCACACACTCATCCCCTTACCACAGGTACGATTATCCTTGTATCTTGCTCCCTCTCAGTCCTTGTTGCCTACACCTCGGCTGGTTTGTTTCCACTGCCTCACAACATCTTTTCCTTTCTTGCTTCTGTCCACATCACTCCTTCCCCACCCATATCAAATACTGCTGTTTCCTGCCACATACCACTGGTCTTCCTCTTCACCCATATGAGGATTCTCTTCTCCCCTCCCCCTCCCCCCCTCCACTATCTACCCCTCTTACTCTCCCCAATTTTCCACTACTCTTCATTTCTCTCTTCCCTCCCTGCCCCCCCCCCCCTTCATTTCATCTCCCTCTCTTTTTCCCTGCAGCTCCTCCCCTCCCCCCTCACCAACTGACCCCCTCTCTCTATCTCTTGCATGTGCCAGTCTCTGAACTTTCATCTCATTGTGCTCCCACTGAGTCATCTCTCAAAAGACCTGCCTCACACTATCCTACTACCCACTCCTCACCTTGCATGTCCTTCCCCACCCCTTCCCCACCTCCATCTATCCTGTCAACTACTGTCAATAATCTGTAATCAACAGTTAGTCTTGCTGTGGCCACTGGCGTGTGCATTTGTGTGTCTGTGTGGTTGTGTGTACCTTTGCTAGAGAAAGGGTTTTCTTTCATGTCTCTAGGTGCCACACATCAGTCAACTATGGATGAGTTGCCTTTCAGTTTTATTTACACATCTATCTACCTGTATGTATGTAAATTAACTAATTAACGCATTTTGCTTTATATCCAATTCTGTTATCAGTCACTGTTTAAAAGCATGTAAAATACAAGCAAAGGTTCAGTGCATTACTACTAAGTGTGCAAAATTATAAAGTATTGTAACTGCTGAGACATAAATTTACTCTGAAGTTGTAAATATATTTTGATGTATCCAATACTGCTCTAGCCAGTTATCAAAAGTTGAATGATTAAATACATACACAGTGTATCTACAATGTCTGATTAATATCTGTGGTAGAAGAATGTTTACAAAAATACATTTCTGAAACTTGTCATGAGTTATGAGTATTGTGGATAACTCATTTTGTAGCAAATAAATGTCTGTGATTTATTGTTATTGTAAAAGAATAAATCACCCCAAATTTCAGTAAATATCAGTGTGAATAAACATACATTCTGAGAATTTTCAGATGTTACCATTGTCATTTGCATAAACTATTTCATAGTAAATCTATGTTTGTGATTTTGTTACTGTAGCACATCTTATAATTAATGTTTCATTTACATCTAGTTTTCCCTTCTGAGTGGATTATATATTACACACATTTATCGTACGTTAATGCTATTTTTGCATTTTTTAGTACCTATAACTCAAAAAGGCAGGAAATCAGTAATTTTTATCACACATTACTCTTTTGTCTTAAAAGAAGTCTTGTTTTGTGTACTAATTGCTTCAGTCCTTAAAGTGAATTAGTAATATTTTCAACTCAACAGATTATGAAATAATCAGCAAGCTTAAAGTTCTTTGTTTACCATCCAGTAAAACATTGCAGTATATGGGATGAGTTAATGACATAAATAAACTGCTGGAAATCTCCCTGACCACTGTCAAATGATTGGCAGCTGCAGCAAATCAGTGTACCTACAGAGCTCCCAAGAGTTTTGTACCAGAGTTACCAAAGGTATCTCAAGTACTATCCTCTCCTGTCAATCCTGTCTCCTCTCCAGAAAAATGCATGGTATGTCACTACCTGCCCACTTGGCTTATCAGTGGTAGGTATGGGCATCCCGTACAAGGTAGACAGGGACCAGGGAGGACTTAGGATGGCCTCCTAACCAACAGGTTTGAGCTGCTGTATTCCACTGAAACTGATCTGAGCCAGCAAGAATCCCTTTACCTGTTGGAAAACTTGCTTTGTCTTGTGTCTAGAGGAGGTCATTGCAAAAGATTAGGGGACTATTAATCATGGGCTGTTCAAATGTATGATGAATAGTGGTACCCAATAGGGAAATGGCAGCAAGGCATGGAAAGGAACACCACGTACACTCAGTGTGTATGCCTGCGACCTCATTCAACAAGTTGAAGAAGCTTTTCCAGCAGCTATCAAGGGAACAGGCTGCAAGCAACTCTAATATGTTGAGAAGACCAGCCTCACATACAGAATTTCAACAAAGCTCACAATTTGCAGCATTGTCCTCAGAGCTGCTTGTGGCCCCTTGGTTTTGAGTCAAATGGAAAGACTGAACCAGAGACGATGAAGGTTCTGTAGCAAGCTAGGCTGTGACTTCTTGGACTTGTGTCACAGGGTTGAGAACTGTAGGGTCCCCTTAAATGGGTTACAGTTTAAGGAAAACTAGATAATTTAATCCGGAGAAAGAGCTTCATAAATTGAGCAAGTCAGTAGTGTGTTGATCCACCTTGGGCATTATGCAAACAGTTATTTGGCTTGGTATTGATTGGTAAAGTTGTTGAATGTCCTTCTGAGGTTTATTTTGCCAAATTTTGTCAAACTGGTGTATTAGATTATCGAAATCCTGAGCTGGTTGGAGAGTCCTGCCTACATTGCTCCAAATGTTCTCAATTGGGGAGAAGTCAGTGACTTTGCTGGCCAACTTAAGGTTTGGCAAGCTTGAAGACAAGCAATAGAAACTCTCCCCATATGCGGGTGTGCATTATTTTGCTGAAATGTAAGTCCAGGATAGGTTGCGTGAAGGGTAAGAAAACAGCGCACACAATATTGTCAACAATCTGTATGTTTAAAGGTGCTGCAAGTGACAACTAAAGGGATCCTACTATGAAATGGAGTTGTAACCCAGACCATGACTCCTGTTTGTCGGACCGTATGGTGGGTGACAGTCAGGTTGGTATCCCACCCCTGTCTGGAGTGATTACAGACATATCTTTGATGGTCACAGAGGCTCAGTTTGAAGAGGAACTCATCACTGACCACAGTTCTACTCCAGGTAATGAGATTCCAGGTTGAGGACATCTCTGGAAATGCTCTAGACAGTGGTGGGATTCCAACCTAACTGTCACCCACCATATGACCCAACAACGAGGAGAAATGGTCCGAGGTGCAATTTCATTTCATAGTAGGACCTATTTGGTTGTCATCTGCAGCACCCTTACACCACAGTGGTACATCAGTGATATTCTATGCTCTGTTATGTTGCCCTTCATGGTAAGCCATCCTGGGCTTACAATTCAACACAATAATGCCAACCTGCACGTGGTAAGAGTTTGCACTGCTTGTCTTCATGCTTGACAAACCCTATCTTTGACAGCAAGGTTGCCAAACCTTTCCCCAATTGAGAACATCTGGTGCATCATGGGCAGGGCTCTCCAACCAGCTCAGGATTTTGATGATCTAACATGTCAATTGTATAGAATATGTCACGATATACCCCAGGAGGGCATCCAACTCTGTCAATCAGTGCCAAGCTGAACAACTGGTTGCACAAGGCTCAGAGTTGGACCAGTGTGTTATTGACTTGCTCAATTTGTGAAGCTCTGTCTCTAGAATAAATCATCCAATTTTTCTGAAACTGTAATCATTTGTTTGTTCCCTTTAGATAATTATATTCCATTTGGATAATTCCTTCATAGTGGCTCATTTTGTCTTAGTGAGGCAAGTCATTATGAGGGATGACACGTATCTTTGAGGTAGGACAATGATAACATAAATTTCGCAAGAGGAAGTACCTGCTTTGTGCATCCCCCATGGATCATCAATCCATGTTGGAGAAGCATATTAATCTTGAAGGAAGAGCCACAGTCTACAATGACTTCCAGCAATATTCCAGACATCAGAAGAGAAGTATAGTCCAAAACATTTGCAGTCAGGGAGATGAACTTAATTGAACTAAATGTTTTTCAATAATTATACATTGAGAGGTCAGATGATGACTTGGTCCACAGCGTTTGTGAAATTATATCATTACTTCTCAAGCTTTCTAACATGTGCGGTATATGGAACAGCAGATATGCATAAATTCATAACACTACAAGCAACTGCTATTATACAGTATTTCACTGCTTTATATTATTGAGTGGGTTACAATGGCTGAAACTGCAATTGCAATAAATAATGTTTTAACAGTCTGAAGTGGAATTATTTCTTTTACAAACTACAGATTAGTTCACATTGAAACTAGAACAAGTCAACATTATGTACTTTGTGATTATTATATCTGCATTTGTTTCCACACTTATTTAGTTTTTCAGCTTTATAATCTATCTTTTTAGATCAGATGGCTCCATTTGTATGGTGATTCACTTTATATAATGGAATCATATTCTTTGCACATGAAGTTTAAACACTAAGAAAACTGATTAAACTGATTGTTGACACCAAAGACTCAACATATCAATCTCTGGGATTCAAGTCTTAAACTGAATCTTGTTGTTTTTGTGGACTCTAGTCTGAAGACTGATTTAATGCAGTTCTCCATGATAAACTATCCAGTGCAAGCCTCCTCATCTCTACACAACCACTGCAGTCTACATCTACTTTAACTTGCATACTCTATTGAAATCTTGGAGTCCTTCTACAATTTTTACTCCACACATTTCCTTCCATTACCAAACTGTCAGTTCCTTGATGCTTCAGGACATGTTCTGTCAATCAGTTCCTTATTTTAGTCTTTTTTCCCCAATTTGATTCAGTATCTCCTCATTTGTCATTCTAATCTTCATCATTCTGTTATAGCACTGTGTATTCCCTTCTTGTCTGAACTGCTTATTGGCTACATTTCACTTCAATACAAAGACATTCACCAGACAAATACCTTCAGAAAAGACTTTCTGATACTTAAATTTATATTAGATGTTAACAAATTTCTCTTTCTCAGAAATACTTCTCTTCCTATTGCCAGTCTGCATTTTATACCTCCTATAATGAAATTCATTATCTGCTTTTAGTGTCTCATTTCCTAATCTAATTCCCTCGGTATCACACAATTTACTTTGACTATATTCCATTACCCTTGTTTTTCTTTTATAGATGTTTATCTTATAATATCTTTTTCAAGACACAACCTATTCTGTTCGACTGTTCTTCCAAGTCCTTAACCATCTCTCACAGAATTACAATGTCACTAACTTCAATTCCATTTCCAAATTTCTCTTTGTTTTATTTTATTTATTTATTTCTTACTCCATCAACCAACTGTGATAAACTCACAAGGATACAGAGTGTGTCAGTAAACAATCAATACAATGGTAGTAATAAAGCAGTCAATCAGACAAAAGTAATACTACATGTTTGCTATATACATATGTGGTAAGAGTGACAGATTACACCAAACATTACACATAGAAAGTGAAAACAAATTAAAAACCAGTGAAATGACTATAAATGTTACATGGGCATGGTATCTACATCATTGCTGAAACATGGTGTATCACACTCCTTCAAAGCTTGCTCAGTGTACAAATTGAATAAAATTTGGTATAGACTACAACTCTGTCTCATGCCCTTATCAATCACTGCTTCCCTTTAGTGTCCTTCCGCCCATACAACTGCAGTCTGATTCTGTGCGAGTTGTAAATAGCCTTCTTCTCACTTTATTTTATCCCTGACACCACCAAAATTTCAAAGAGTATAGTCTAGTCCTCATTCTTAGAAGTTTTCTCTGACTTTAAAATGCTAAAAAATATATGTTTGCCTTTCTTCAAACTATCATCTAAGATAAGTTGTACGGTCAGTATTGCTTCAAGTTTTTCTACATTTCTCAAAAACCCAAAGTGATATCCCTTAAGACTGGCATCTACTAGTTTTTACATTCTTCTGTAAATAATCCATGACAGTATTTTGCAACCATAACTTATTAATCTGATGGTTCAGTAGTATTCACACTTGTCAGTACCTTACCTTCCTTGGTGTTGGAACTATTACATTCTTCCAGATGTCTGACAGGAAAATTATTAATAAAGTGGTTTGTCTCGCATCACAGAAGTCCCAAAAGTTATAAGTAGGAGTGAAAGATCATTGTGTCAAGAAGAATGAATAATGACTTGGTTGATGTCAGACCTATGTTAGAGGGCAGTCCACATTCGTTTACTCATAACATTGGTATTTGTTCATTTGATGTCAATCCAGTCTGAATACATACAGTCACATAAACAGCTCTTTCAGTTGGTGTTTCAACATTTATTTCTGCTGGTGAAAATATCTACAGACTTAGACAGAGATAGGTTAATTGAACCAAGCTTATGATACATCTACATCTACCGCTACATATACATACTCTGCCAGCCACTGTACAGCACATGGCAAAGGGTAGCCTGTACCACTATTAGTCATTTCCTTTCCTGTTCCATTTGCAAATAGAGCTAGGCAAAAAATGACTGTCTATATGCCTCTATGAGCCCTAATTTCTTGTATCTTATCTCTGTGGTCCTTACATGCAATGGATGTTGGCAGCAGTAGAATTGTTTTTCTGTCATCTTCAAATGTCAGTTCTCTAAATTCTATCAATAGTGTTTCTCAAAAAGAACATCTCTTCCCTCCAGGGATTCCCATTTCAGTTCACAAAGCATCTCCAAAACTCTTTCGTGTTGTTTGATTCTACTCGTAATAAATCTAACAGCCCACCTTTGCCTTGGTATCTTCCCTTAATTGATTTGGTATAGATCCCAAACACTCAAGCAGTACTCAAGAACAGTTGCCAATAAACTGCAGTCAAACATTCACCTTTCCTGTTACAGTCCTCACATGCTTGTTCCATTTCATACTGCTTTGCAGTGTTATGGACAGATATGTAAACAACATAGCTGTGTCAAGCAGGACACTAATAATGTTGCATCAAAACTTTTAGGTTTGTTTTTTCTGCTCATCTGCATTAACTCACATTTTGCTACATTTAGAGATAGGTGCCATCCATCACCCCAATTAGAAATTTTGCCTAAGTCTTGTTGTATTCTCCTACAGTCACTCATCTCCAACATATTATCATACACCACACATCATCAGCAAACAATCACAGAATGTGCTGTTCACCCTGTCCACCAAATCATATATGTATACAAAATACACATCATCACTCAACAGAATGTCGGTAAGTTGGACAATGCTAATTATCTAATTGTGTGCTGATTTCTGTGTTGCAACAGATTGTTGCTGATGGTCATCTGGTCAAAACTATATGGTTAGTGTATTTTGTGCCTTGGAAAAACCATGTGACTTATTGCCACCAGTTCCCAGACTGTCGTGCCAGTTCATATCTAAGTCCTGCAAGGCACTGCTGCATAGTGATTTTAATGTTGTGTGCCAATTTGGAAGTGTGGAATTTTCTTTTCAATCAGAATTAGTTTCAATCCTGCAAGCTCCTTAAATTCTGATGAGTACTAGTGTCAGCTTTCCATAAATGATGTAATATGTGTAAATTAACTTAAATGGAGGACAAAGGACCTCAATGACATCCTTTTTTTCACCGGATTAGTTTGTTCTTTCTTTAATGGTGTACTAACCCTTTTCAGAACATGGTTGTTCTTAGACAAAGTTCAATCAGGTTCATACATGGGAACACAAAATAAGAACAACTGCAGTGCTGGTACGGGCATGTAGGCTGATAGGTCAAGGCTGGACTGTAAGTATGCAGCACTAGAAAGTATGCCTACATTGCAACTGAGCCACATACCACTGTTGCACCACTGCTTACCATACCAGGTTGGTTGTTCAATATTATATTGTAGAAGTGAGTTTTTGGATGGTTGTTTCTCTTATTGCAGTAATGGTGGGATAATCGAGCAGTGAAGTTACATATGATAGGTATTTTTTCTAATTAGCAACAAGTTGCTAAAACATACTAAATTTGTAACTGAGGGGAGGTGAATCATGTTTCTAATTGGTGCATCGTGATGCCTGGAATCTCACAACAGAGAGCACCATCAGCACATGGGGTGAGCTGGTTCACATGATTTGTGCTCTCGATGTTCTCTAACAGTCTTTGCTGGAATTATTTGGCTCACAAACCACACAGCTTCTTTACAAAAAAAATGACATGTGTACAAACCTGCATTAACTCTATTAGAGATTGTTGAAGATGAGTAGAGAAATTCATGAAGAATATTCTGGACTTGATGATTTGAACAGTGAACTGCTGATAGAGGAACAATAAATGAGTGATCTTTTGCCAGAATGAACTAAGCGACATTTAGTTAGTTTTGAGAAATAAAGGACTGAAGTTATGAGTTTACAGAAACTTATTTATTCAAAAATATTTATGAAGATATATGCGATATGGTGCATAATAGGTGTGAAAAACTTTTACAAGCATTTTGAGCCTTGCAGCACATTATTTAATTACAGTTTGAAACTTAAAACTACAGAGAAACAATGTAAAATATCCATGTACGTCAGGTTATTTTGTTGTCACATCACATGAATGCACATCAGTACAAAATATAAAGTAAAGTTTTCTTGTTTTTGTATTATATTCATATATAGATCTATTTGGCAACTGAAACACACAGATATAATTTCAATATTTATGTAATACAGCATTATTAAGCAATTTTTGGAATTAGGAGAGAAAATTGGAATATACTTAAGGCAATGATTATGCTTCCCCATTACTCATCTTCTTCATTACTGTCACTGCTCATTTCTGATACTTCAGCCATTTTGAGACCCTTATAGAATTCATGGTATATTGGGGGTACTTACATTAGAAGGCTCTGACTATCTTTCAGTTTCTCAGGGCGTAGAGTGCGCCCTAATGAATACAATGTAGGTAGTGTAATTTGACTGAGAGAACAGTGGCGAGCTTTTAAGGGTTTATTTAAATTCACTGAAGAGTATTCTTCCATGTCATTGTGGCTGTATTTGTACTCCATTATCCCTGGCTTCTCTTTTGAAAATCTCATTTCCTTAATCCTAAGCCACTCAACCTTTCCTCCAGAAAGATTTACTTTTCTGTTAGTTATTGCTTTTTTGAGTAACATTGTACTTTTGAAGTAACTAAAATCCATTTTTACAACTTCAAATTTACCTTTCTTTACACTGGCATTCTCAATAATACAATAAAGCTGTTCTGAGGCAAATATTTCTGGATAATGCCGTAGTTTCCTGTCATTCAGCAGATATGAGTAACCAGGTTGTTGTTGGCAGGGATGAGTCTCCTGATACAAACTTGCTGCCCATTGCCATTTGCCTTTCTGTAAGTAAACACCACATTGGCAAGCTCTTGATTTGAATATGGAACCATTGTTTAGAAAGCAGTATCACATCCACTACAAGGTGAGTCAGGAAAAAAAAAAAATCAGACACAACATTACTAATTACTATGTCAGGACAGGGTAACAGGGCATGATGCATGAGGAATAGTACCACCCTCTTGGAGGAAACCATGCATATTATAACTGTGGCTGCATGGTATAGAGCGCGTTCGACCACAGTCTCTATAACAAAGTGTGATTGAATAAATGGTCTCTAACACGGAAACCATGCATTTCCAGACATAACTTCATTAGACCTTTTTTTGTATCCTTTCATCGATCAATCCCTGTAGTTTTTACATGGTGCAAAAAACCATCCTGTATATAGAGATTTATTTATTCATCCATAAATCATCTGGTAGCAATAAAGGATTTGCCATAGAATATATAATGATGTTTTACAAGTACAGGCCATGGCCTTGCTGAAGACTTGTTAGATTATGCTACTGTAAATTGTTCTAGGATGTTCCTTGACTGTTATATGTATTAGCTATCCTAGAAGGCATAACTGCAAGTAAATTTTTAGTTTGTAGGTTACAATTCATTAAAAAAATTCTACCTGGAAACCATGCACAAAACTCATGTTAAGATCTCAAATATGACATTTGCAGTTTTGTAACCACAGATTAATTTACACATAACTCTTTCAAGTGATTCCAGAAAACTCTCAATGTTACCTAAGTGATCTACACATGCTTATGATATAGAATGAAACAGAACTAAATATAATTTCAAATCTACTTCCTTGTTGGCTATTTCATTGTAACCTAATCTCCAGTGAGTGTTTTCTTGGTATTTTTTGTTCACATATGTTCTGATTATTTTTCTGTCTTGCATGTTATGCCTGTTTCAGCAGTGCTCATGTGGAAACAATTTTATTTACGTATGGCGTTTCTAGTTGTGTAACATCTCTGTAGTGTTTTAATTACATGCTTAGTGTGCAGCCATTTTTATGTATGTATTATTGGTCAGTTTGTTTATTTTACTAAATCACACAGGTTTTTCATTGAGCTTATACATCATGATTTCTCATAAACATTTAAATTTTTGTATTATTTTGATTTCCTGTTCTTCTGTTGTGATTTAATTTACAAATGATTTAGGTCTGTTAACATAATTTTCGCTTTTGTGAAGGATATTCTGAGACTAATGTGTCCCCACTATTTGCAGTACTATATGCGCATTATACACTGAAGCACCTAAGAAATAGGAATAGGTATGCATATTCAAATACAGAGAAATGTAAAGAGGTAGAATACAGTGCTGCTGTCATTAGACAACAACAGTCTAGTGCAGTTGTCAGATCGGTTACTGCTGCTACAGTGGCAGGTTATCAAGATTTAAGTGATGTGAATGTATGCATGAGCAATGGAACACATCATATCTGATGCAGCAATGAAGTGGGAATTTCCCCATACACCCATTTCATGAGTGTACCATGAATATCAGGAATCTGGTAAAACTTCAAGTCTCTGACATTGCTGTAGCCAGAAAAAGATCCTGCAAGAATGGGACCAATGATGGCTGAAGACAATCACCAATGTGACAGAAGTGCAATCCTTCCACAAATTGCTGCAGATTTCAATGCTGGGCCATCAGCAAGTGTCAGCATGCGAACCATTCACCATAACATCATCAATGTGGGCTTTCAGAGCTGAAGGCCCACTTGTGCATCCTTGATGACTGCACAACACAAAGTTTATACCTCATCTAGGCCTGTCAACACTAACATTGGAGTGTCAATGACTGGAAACATGTTGCCTGGTCGGATGAGACTCTTTTCAAATTGTATCGAGCAGATGGACGTGTATAGGTATGGAGACAACCTCATGAATCCATGGATCCTGCATGTCAGCAGGGGATTGTTGAAGCTGCTGGAGGCTCTGTAATGGTGTGGGGCATGTGCAGTTGGAATGATATGGAGCCCCTCATATGTCTAGAGATGACCTTGGCAGGTGACATGTCCATAAGCATCCTCTCTAATCACCTGCATCCATTCATGTCCATTGTGCATTCCAACAGACTTGGGCAGTTCCAGCAGGACAATGTGACACCCCACATGTCCAGAATTGCTACAGAGTGGCTCCAGGAACACTATTCTGAGTTTAAACATTTCTGCTGGTCACCAAATGCCTCAGACATGAACATTATTAAGCATGTCTGGGATGCCTTGCAACGTGCTGTTCGTAAGAGATCTCCACACCCTCATATACTCTTACGGATTTAAGGAAAGCCTTGCACAATTCATGGTGTCAATTCCCTCCAGCACTACCTCAGTCATTAGTTGAGTCCATGCACATCATGTTGCTGCACTCCTGTGTGCTCGCGGGGGTCCTACACGATATTAGGCAGGTGTATCAGTTCCTTTGGCTATTCAGAGTAACTTGCCACTTTTCTGTGAGTGAGAAAATCGGTGGTAGTTGTATGACTTTGAGCCACTATAGGTTATTTACTCCCATTGTCAACCTTAGTTAGGAGTCAATACAGCATGCCATAGCAATACAGCACCATGTAGGCACAATATTATTGTTTCCAGTATGCTGTTTACCATAAAATAAGGAGGCAGGGCTGGTTTGCACAAACATCTCGCCTCTCAGTAGCCATTGTTCTAGGGGATGACCACAAGCTTACCTTCCAGTGCCTAGTTATACTGTGTCTATAGTAGTGGCTTAACTTCTTGTCACATTTCCTGCATGTTGTTGGACAGGTGAGCTAGGTCATCAGTGAATCCTTGGTGGTTAAAATTTTTGTTCTATTGGGTCTTCCAATTTTTATATTATTCAGGTTAGCCTTAAACATTAATACTGTGCCACTGCATCATTTCATATTCTAACACACTGTTGAACAGCAAAATTGACTAGTAGTCTTTCTGTCTTAAACATGTTCTTATGAGCAATGTCTCAGAAATTAGCCTCTGAACCTAAATCTAGATTTGGCATTGTTTAAGGCACATTCTGTCAATTTCACTAACTCTGAATGGACTCTATAAAATTTCTTATTAATTTTCAACAATTAAGGTCTATGGACACATACATATGCTTTCTTAAAATCTACTAAGGCTACTCAAGACATTTGTTTTGGTTCAAATAATATGACATGATTAATTTTAAAGTGACAATTTGTTATGTACAGTTTCTCCAGGGTCTGAAGTCTCTTGTGAAGTTCCCTTCATTGAGTATGTTGACTTTTTGTAGACCAACTGAGCTATAGTTCTTGAATTGTATTTATCTTGATGAACTGCTTGACTGTGACAGTATAAATTTCTTGGTCTGGTTCACTTTTGTAATCTGGAATATTGTTGTAAGTAAGATGCTGTGCGTCAGCACACCCCTTCTCTCCCCTCCTCGAATGGTGGTGTGCTGTCGCCCGCCCAACTTCCACGATATCCTTGTCCATCCCTATGCCATTTCCAAAGCCAAACTCTTATGGCAGGGATTATATCCCCATGGAAAACACAGATGCAAAACCTGGCCAATCCACCCACCCAGCACTTACTATTTGACCCCTGTTACAAGATTAATCCACCCCATCAGAGGCCAGGCCGCCTGTGATAGTAGCCATGTCATATATCAGCTCTGCTGCAATCACTGCTCAGCTTTTTATATTGATGTGCCTACAACTAGCTGTCCACCAAGTGACTGTCCACTGCCAAACTGTTGTGAAGAGTGAAGTGGACCATTCTGTGGAAAAACATGCAACTGTACATAGCATGCTTGATTTCAATGGCTGATTCACAACTTATGATGCCGTTTGGAATCTCCCCTCCACCATCACCTTTTCTGAAATGGTTTAACCTGCAGTAACCTACTGTCCCCACACTCTCAGCCCCAACTGTTTCCATCCTCTCTGTCCTGTCACCTCCTCGCAATTCACCTCCACTCACTCTCACTGTGCACTGCTCTCTGCCAGTACACCCACCGCTCTTTCCTCCTTATCTCTTTGTCACCTTTCTGCTCCCTATTTTCCCCTTCTCCCTTCCTCATAGCCTCCCAATGCTCCATCTGGCATCCCTATACTGCCACCTCTGGTCCCTGCATGTCTTCCAGGCAGCAGTGATTTCTCTTCCCCCACATGTACCCTGCTATCTCATCCCCTTCCCCACTTCACTTCAGATTTTGCTCCCATTTGAAGCATTGCTGTTGCATTCTGGCCAGAGTGACCAGAGAGAGCAGTCATGTGTGTGTCAAGTGTACTTTCTTGTGTGAATGTGGGCAGGTATTTCTTTTCTGAAGAAGACTTTGACTGAAAGCTTATATGTAGCAGTCTTTGTGTCATGCCTGCCTGTGACTCAGGATGTCATCTTTATGGTGAGTAGCATTGCATCTTTTTCATAATACTGTTGACATACACTCTTCGGTATTCACCATTTTGTTACTCTAGTAATTGTTTCATGCTACCATATGGAATCCTTAGAAGATCTTTCATGTGGATTAATACAAAATAATTTACACTACTGAAGAAATGATAAAATAAGTACAAAATAACAGGTGATGTTCCAGGCCACAGGTTTAATGAAAATCGCGCTGACCAGTATTTTGATAACCGTGACACATTTGCTTAGTACAAAATAGATTACGTGTTAGTGCTGCAAGTTTACAGCCTACTAAAGGTATTTATTTTGTGCTTCAAAATGTAATTGGAAATATTAATAATATCTAGTAACAATAACTCAAGACACGAAAAATAAGGTGACACAAAATTGATTTAGTAACAGATGGTGCTTACTGCAAGCATAAACAGTTTAGGTATCTAGTTTTTTTAATACTTTATTATTATTTATTTGGCCTTCAGTGTGATTATACTATTTAACCATTAAGAATTACACTGTTTTGCCTTAAACAATTTCACTGTTCACTCCTCAGCAATTATATAAACAAACTGAACTTTAAAACAAATAAATATACAACTACCTAAAAATAGAAACACAATATTTCTTCACTGTCAGCAAAGGAAGAATGTTGTTGTTGTTGTAGTCTTCAGTCCTGAGACTGGTTTGATGCACCTCTCCAAGCTACTGTATCCTGTGCAAGCTGCTTCAACTCTCAGTACCTACTGCAATCTACATCCTTCTGAATCTGCTTAGTGTATTCATCTCTTGGTCTCCCTCTACGATTTTTAACCTCCACACTGCCCTCCAATACTAAATTTGTGATCCCTTGATGCCTCAGAACATGTCCTACCAACCGGTCCCTTCTTCTTGTCAAGTTGTGCCACAAACTCCTCTTCTCTCCAATTCTATTCAATACCTCCTCATTAAATATGTGATCTACCCATCTAATCTTCAGCATTCTTCTGTAGCACCACATTTCGAAAGCTTCTATTCTCTTCTTGTCTAAACTATTTATTGTCCATGTTTCACTTCCATACATGGCTACACTCGATACAAATACTTTCAGAAACGACTACCTGACACTTAAATCTATACTCGATGTTAACAAATTTCTCTTCTTCAAAAATGCTTTCCTTGCCATTGCCAGTCTACATTTTATATCCTCTCTACTTCGACCACCAGTTATTTTGCTCCCCAAATAGCAAAACTCCTTTACTACTTTAAGTGTCTCTTTCCTAATCTAATTCCCTCAGCATCACCCGATTTAATTCGACTACATTCCATTATCCTCATTTTGCTTTTATTGATGTTCATCTTATACCCTCCTTTCAAGACACTGTCTACTCCGTTCAACTGCTCTTTCAAGTCCTTTGCTTTCACTGACAGAATTACAATGTCATCAGCGAACCTCAAAGTTTTTATTTCTTCTCCATGGATTTTAATACCTGCTCTGAACTTTTCTTTAGTTTCCTTTACTGCTTGCTCAATATACAGATTGAATAGCATCGGGGAGAGGCTACAACCCTGTCTCACTCCCTTCCCAACCACTGCTTCCTTTCATGTCCCTCGACTCTTATAACTGCCATTTGGTTTCTGTACAAATTGTAAATAGCCTTTCGCTCCCTGTATTTTTCCCTGCCACCTTCAGAATTTGAAAGAGAGTATTCCAGTCAACTTTGTCAATAGCTTTCTCTATGTCTACAAATGCTGGAAATGTAGGTTTGCCTTTCCTTAATCTTTCTTCTAAGATAAGTTGTAGGGTCATTATTCCCTCACGTGTTCCAACATTTCTACGGTATACAAGCTGATCCTTTCCGAGGTCAGCTTCTACCAGTTTTACCATTCGTCTGTCAAGAATTCATGTTAGTATTTGGCAACTGTGACTTATTAAACTGATAGTTCGGTAATTTTCACATCTGTCAACACCCGCTTTCTTTGGGATTGGAATTACTATATTCTTCTTGAAGTCTGAGGGAATTTCGCCTGTCTCATATATCTTGCTCACCAGATGGTAGAGTTTTGTTAGGCCTGGCTCTCCCAAGGGTGTCAGTAGTTCTAATGGAATGTTGTCTACTCCCGGGGCCTTGTTTCAACTTAGGTCCTTCCGTGCTCTGTCAAACTCTGCATGCAGTATCATATCTCCCATTTCATCTTCATCTACCTCCTCTTCCATTTCCATAATATTGTCCTCAAGAACATCGCCCCTGTATAGAACCTCTATATACTCCTTCCACCTTTCTGCTTTCCCTTCTTTGCTTAGAACTGGGTTTCCATCTGAGCTCTTGATATTCATGCAAGTGGTTCTCTTTTCTCCAAAGGTCTCTTTAATTTTCCTGTAGGCAGTATCTATCTTACCCCTCATGAGATAAGCCTCTACATCCTTACATTTGTCCTCTAGCCATCCCTGCTTAGCCATTTTGCACTTCCTGTCGATCTCATTTTTGAGATGTTTGTATTCCTTTTTGCCTGCTTCACTTACTGCATTTTTGTATTTTCTCCTTTCATCAATTAAATTCAGGATCTCTTCTGTTATCCAAGGATTTCTACTAGCCCTCGTCTTTTTACCTACTTGATCCTCTGCTGCCTTCACTACTTCATCCCTCAAAGCTACCCATTCTTCTTCTACTGTATTTCTTTCCCCCATTCCTGTCAATTGTTCCTTTATGCTATATTATATAATCTATCTGATACCTTTTAGTATCTACAGGGTTCTTCCATGTATACAGCCTTCTTTTATGATTCTTGAACCAAGTGTTAGCTATGATTAAGTTATGCTCTGTGCAAAATTCTACCAGGCAGCTTTCTCTTTCATTTCTTAGCCCCAATCCATATTCACCTACTATGTTTCCTTCTCTTCCTTTTCCTACTGTCGAATTCCAGTCACCCATGACTACTAAATTTTCGTCTCCCTTCACTACCTGAATAGTTTCTTTTATCTCATCATACATTTCATCAATTTCTTCATCATCTGCAGAGCTAGTTGGCATATAAACTTGGACTACTGTAGTAGGCGTGGGCTTCGTGTCTATCTTGGCCACAATAATGCATTCACTATGCTGTTTGTAGTAGCTTACCCGCATTCCTATTTTCCTATTCATTATTAAACCCACTTCTGCATTACCCCTATTTGATTTTGTTTTTATAACCCTGTAGTCACCTGACCAAAAGTCTTGTTCCTCCTGCCACCAAACTTCCCTAATTCCCACTATATCTAACTTTAACCTATCCATTTCCCTTTTTAAATTTTCTAACCTACCTGCCCGATTAAGGGATCGGACATTCCACGCTCCAATCCGTAGAACGCCAGTTTTCTTTCTCTTGATAACAATGTCCTCTTGAGTAGTCCCTGCCCAGAGATCTGAATGGGGGACTATTTTACATCCCGAATATTTTACCCAAGAGGACACCATCATCATTTAATCATATAGTAAAGCTGCATGCCCTCGGGAAAAATTACGGCTGCAGTTTCCCCTTGCTTTCAGCCGTTCACAGTACCAGAACAGCAAGGCCATTTTGGTTAGTGTTACAAGGCCAGATCAGTCAATCATCCAGACTGTTGCCCCTGAAACTACCGAAAAGGCTGCTGCCCCTCTTCAGGAACCACACGTTTGTCTGGCCTCTCAACAGATACCCCTCCGTTGTGGTTGCACCTACGGTTCGGCTATCTGTATCATTGAGGCACGCAAGCCTCCCCACCAATGGCAAGGTCCATGGTTCATGGGGGGAAAGGAAGAATAAGGTTCTTAATTTCTGAATAAAGAAGTATTAATTTGCAAAGAATGATTATGAATAGATAGGTACAGTCACGAAAGTTTGAGATATAAACAATTGTGTTAGTTCCAGTATGTTAGTTGCAAATTGATATCACACAATATAATTTTCCATGTGTTTTATTCCATGTGATCTGATGGTACACAGTGTGTTACTGATGTTGGAAAATATCATTTAACATTGTTAACATATATCAACATATAGTATCCTAATGTATTGTATCGCAAAGGTTGGTTAAGTTTACATCAATCTATTGCTCAATGTTTTCAGTTTAACATAACTAGCAACATTACTGTTCTACACATTCTTTTATATAGTAAAAACAGTGACACAGCAAATACGACTTCATGGCTTTGCTAAATTTTATGTTGTCTTCGATGGACTTAATACTAGTGGGAAGATTGTTGAACAGTTGGAGGCCCATTTGGATAGCTTCCTTTTTACACAGTTGAGTGTTTATATGTAGAACATGCAGATTTGAGTTTTTCCTGGTGTTGCGTTTATGTATTTCATTATTTTTTACGACTCTAGAGTCAGTTCGCACTATGTGGTTTCTGAAAAATTTTAGAGTCTCGAGAATGTATAGACAAAGCAGTGTAAGGATTTCCAACTTTCTGAAGATGGGTTTGCAGGAATCTCTGAGTTTGCCCCCAGTAATAATTCTCATTTCTCTCTTCTGGATTTTGAATGTGCTCAGGGCAGTTGGAGAATTTCCCCAGAAATATTTTAGGTGGGCTTGTATGTAAGAGTAGTACACGATGGTTACTGTTTTCAGGCTTTCACATGATTTCAGTACATTCAATGCATAACAGCCAATACTAATTCTGGCATTTACCTTTCCTGTATGTGTATTCCATTTCAGGTTGTCTTGAACATATAGACCCTGGAATTTGAAAACCGTGTCAGTATCTATTGGCTGGTTATTTACAGTGACAAGTGGCTGAGAGGAATTTGCATTTTGTGTTGTGTGGAAGTTCATGGAAGCTGTCTTTTTGATGTTGCTAGTTAATCTGTTGATTTTAGCCCAGTTGCTGAGCTGTTCAGTGGCCAAGTTCACAGCTTTTTGCACAGCCTCTGTATTCTCCCCTATGAGGAGTACAGTTGTGTCATCATCAAATATTATTGTTTTGTGTGCATCTACATTCATGCTTAAGTCATTAATATACAGGAGGAAAAGTAGAGGTCCCAATACTGAGCCCTGTGGTGCACCTTGCTTTACAGTTTTATTACTCGATGTGATTTTGGTTATTGATTTGGTTTGTCTATTAGTATATTTTATGCTGACTCTCTGCATCTGAATGGTTGGGAAAGAAGCAATCCAATTGTTTGTAATTCCTCTGATTCCATAGTGTTCTATTTTTTCCAACAATATTTTGTGGTCAACAGAGTCAAAAGCCTTTGACAGATCCAGAAATATGCCTGTTATGGGTTGTTTTTTATTTAACAGATCTAATAGCGTATTTATGCAATCATATACTGCAGTTTCAGTAGATTTGTTGCTTCAGTTTTTTGTACATTATTTTTTCAAAAACCTTAGAAAAGCAGGATGAGATTGAGATAGGCCTGTAGTTATTCATTTCTTTATTATCACCTTTTTTGAAGCCAGGAATTACTTTAGAAAGTTTCAGAGCTTCAGCGAAAGTATCTGCCTGGAAAGAACAGTCACAGAGGTGAGTTAATGGTTCAGCAATCGTGTGTACACAATTTTTGATGACAGCTGCTGAGATACCATCAATTCCAGCTGAATATGAATTTTTTAATTCTCTGAGGGCTTTTGCAACATCATTTTCAGTGACTTTGATAATGAAAATTGACTCTGCACATGTGTGATATATTTGGTTTCCTGGTTGGTAGTTTGTGTTAGGATTATTTTTGACCAATTTTTCAGCTATGCTCATAAAGAATTTGTTGAAAGAGTCCACCACAACTTCGGGATTACATATAGATTCATTGTAGAGTTTGATTTCTATTTTCGTTTGTGTAACTTTGATTTCCACTCTTTCCCTTTTTATAACATTCCACATTGCTTTTACTTTATTGCTGGATTTGTCAATGTACTTATCAGTTTGCATCCTTTTTGCATGTCTTATCACTCTTCTTAGGATAGATGTGTAGTTTTTATAGTATTCTGTTAGTTGGCAGGAGTCACTACTTTGTTTATGTAACATGTGGAGTATTCTTTTATGTTTGTAAGAGATTTTTATAGCTGGTGTAATCCAAGTCTTGTTTCTCTTATTATTATTTATTCTTACTGGTTTTAGTGGAAAAGCCTCTTCAAAGTGGTGGATCATTGTGTCAAGAAATAAGTTGACTTTCATGTTGACATCATTGGCTGCATACATCTCTGTCCACTTTTCTTTACTAAAGAGGGCATTTAGCTTGTTCAAGTAATCTTGAGAGTAAAACCTCCAGAAAGTTTTAGGTGGGACTGGGTTTGAGGTATCTTTGCTAACATCAACCTTCAGAATGACAGCTTGGTGGTTGCTGAATCCTGCATTGTATACTTCTAGTATACTTCTAGTGTTGGGTTAAGTTTATTTCTATTTGCAAAAATTTGATCTAGAGCTGTCATGGTTGTGGGTGTTATTCTAGTGGGCTCATTTACCAGGCCATGCAGATTATAAGTTTTTGCACTGTCAATCAATGTCTCCCTGTTTCTGTTGTGGCTGAGAAAGTCTATATTAAAGTCACCACATATAATTACATCCTGTTTCCTTTTACTTATTTTGGATAGAAACAAGTCCATTTGTAACAGAAAATCATTCATACTACTGGCGGGGGGGGGGGGGGGGGGGGGGGGTAAATTGTAGCTACAATTAGATTTAGATCTGTAAGCTTTATGGCTGCACATTCAAAGATCTTGTCTGTTCCTATTTCCTTTAGGGTAGGAAGTGGGCTATATTCAATGTATCGTATTATGAAGATGGCAACCCCACCATGTCCATGATTTGATCTGGAGTAGTGTTCACACAATTTGAAATTTGCTAGTGAGATTAACTTAACTACGTCAGTGCAGTGTCAATACTCTGCTAGGCATACTACTGAGATATCACTGAGTTCACTGGTCAGAGAAATGCTTAAGTCATCAGTTTTGTTGCTTAAGGATTGGACATTCTGATAATAGATTTTCAGGTCTGAGTGGGGTTTATTCAGGGGGCTCTAAGTCATATTTACTGTGTCACTGACCTTTAGTTTAAATTGTGCTGTACTCCAGATATGTTGACTTCTGAGCAGTTGTGCTGGTTCTGTTGGTTGCCCATGGCAGCTGACTCATCTTCCAGGTGGTCCTGAAAACTATCCACATGCACATCACTTTGCTGAGGCATCACATTGTCATCACATTATTGATCTTTCAGGTTCCTGACCTTTTTAAGAGGTCAGGAGGCTTGTGTTTCATTTCGGTGACTTCGTGACCCATTTGTCTAGTATAGCTTGCACAGTATGGCCACTATTACTCTTTTTATTTCCCAACTTGTTTGTCTTGATCCATTTGCTTATAAGCATCCGTTTGTGGTTTCTGACTTTTGGTTTTTTATTGTCTCCCATAGTTGTCAGGAAGACCAGTCTATTGCAGATAATCTCCTTGCCACATTTGTTTAAGTGGAAACCATGTGTTGTGAAGTGGTTTCTGGCTAGTCTCTCTATTTCAAAATTCACAGCAATTCTTTTTTGTA
Source organism: Schistocerca cancellata (assembly GCF_023864275.1). Taxonomy (NCBI): domain Eukaryota; kingdom Metazoa; phylum Arthropoda; class Insecta; order Orthoptera; family Acrididae; genus Schistocerca; species Schistocerca cancellata. The sequence continues at coordinate 910,475,213 of NC_064627.1, read as the reverse complement.
TGCATATTTTCCTATATTCAGTGCTTGTATCAGGTGGAGGTTTGCAGTATTAATTTTACTATTTAAATTATGAACATCATATCTCCTGGGTATAGGATGGATAATGATATTCATTTAGTGACTTAGAGTGAGGATTGGTTCCAATGGTTCTACCACATGTTTCATCATTAGATCAAGAGGTTTGTCTGTCCTTAGAACCCCCCATTACAATCAAATTATCATGTGTACGGAAGTTTCTTGTCAAATTTTCTGTTGTTGCTTTTTTTTTTTTTTTTTTTAAACCGTCTCTTTTAGTGAAGCACCTGGTTTTACTATGCTTTTTACCTGGTATGAGGGCCCTAGTTTGTCTTGCAGTATTTGAGCATTGTCTCTACCATAACTAGTACTTTCATTTTTTCTGAGATTTTCTTGCTATGTAACGTTCTGGAATTTCTTTCGTTTTTGTCCTGCACATATACTGGTGTTTGAGCAATTATGTTCACTGGTGGATTACTCATACACTATGTGGTGGATTGTTCACTTTGGGTTAATTTTTGCATAAGATCTTGTGCAACGTTATGCTGTAAATTGACCTTGCTAGCATTTTGCACCAGGTGGTTATCAGAAGTTACAATTCTATAATCACTTTCTGGAACCATTTCACATAGGCCTACCATCATATTAGCTTCATTTTCCATGGCAGTTTGTTTCTGTGCAGTTGTACAGGGCTACAACCACACGTGGTGCTACACAACACATGATTTCTGTTAGGATTCAGCATTGCATTCTGAGCATTATTTTCAGTCTGACTATTTCTCATAGTACACTGTCCATCAAATGCCAGTTTTTGTTACCAATATTTATGTACAGGGTGCAGATTCATTGTTCATGGGTTTATTGGTTACTACCAGTTCAAGTTCATTACACTTTACTAATAGTGCTTGATACTTCACCAGTAGGCTTTCATGCTTGAGGCTGAGGACCATTATCTCTTGTTTCAATGACGTAATTATGTGATCCTGCGTTTTTAGAGTATTGTTTACTTTGGATTCCATAGCTAGTATGATGCATTGGTGGCATGTCCACTGATCTTCACAGTTAAAGTATTTCAGGTTAACTTTGACACATTTTTCATGGTACCAGTAATTACAGTTAATACACAGAATACCTCGTATAACTCTTTTTGAACCTGTTTTGCATTTATTACAGTCAAAATTCATTGGAACTGCAGGATCGGCAGTTTGTGCACTTTTACCCGGCACAATCTTGTTAATGAATTAATCACTGAAAAGCTGATTGTACCTTCCTATAGTTCGATAGTCAGATTTTAAAATCGCTAACTGAAACAAATTTTATGAGTCATCTATGAAATGCCTTTTATCATTCTGTAGAAAAAGGACCAGTAATGCTTGTACAGAATGACTCTAAGCTTTCTCAATTCTGTGAAGAATTATTCTCTGTATTGCTGGAACTTGGGATAAGTAGTGATTGAATGATTAATGTCTGCAACATCTGAACTGATGCAATCATGTGTCTGAATATTTTAGCTGAAGATGATAGGAATGAGAAGGGATACTGCCATGATTCAGTCATATCCAAGTGATAACAGAGATAGTTCTGTGGCATACTGACCTGTTATGGAACCAAGCTAAGCTAGGTATGTTGGGTAGACTGAAATCATCATATTTTCCTTTCTTTACATTTGACGTTACCAATTGCTCTTCCCACTGTAATCTGACTTCCATTTTTACTCAGTGTAAGAAGTCAGTGAAAAGTAAGTGCTATCTAGATAAGACCAGGATGTAGCATACACAGAATACTTGCATGAGCTTTCATCATGAGCATTTTCAAGAACTTTCTGTTATTTCATGGGAAATATTAATAACAAGTTTACAGCTGTTTTTCCCCCGTTTCTGTCCTCTGTGCAACTGTGAATGTTTTTTGGATCAGAAATAATCAGCATCATTACACTGTTCTGAGCTAAGAGTAGTTTATGGCCTTCACAATTGTCACTATTTCTGCTGTATGCAAAGAGTCTGACCAAGGAAGTTTGTACTGTTCATAGTGACACATTCTTGGAAATAAAATAGAACACCCAATGTTACCTTCTGACATGATTTTGAACCATTAGGGTATATATGGAGTGCTTCACTCCATTTTTCATGGAGATACCTGCTGGCTATCATGCTAAGGTTGCTAGAGCAGAGAACATTCAGAGGCAAAAAGGCTGTTCCTACAAAGGAAGTCTTCTCATTGTTAAGAATACTTGGATAGATTTTTCAGCATCTGAAAACTTCAAAAAAATCTGTTATCCAGAAGAGTGTGCAGCATTTCACATTCCTTAAAGACTGGCTGGATGAGTTTTAGAGTTATTCTTCCAATATATATTTTCTGGCATGCCATTGGCACCCAAAATTAAAAGCCATTTCTAGTGCCTCTACTCATGGCACATTTGTTGGAGTCAACTTCATCACACCCAAACAAGTCCAGGTACAGCTATATTGTAAAGTGTCTAATTTATACATATATTTTCCATTAGCATTACCACACACTGTGCATCCATACTAGATCCCAGTCCTAATGAATACCTGATATACAGTCATTATAACATTGAAGTTAACACTCCACCAGACTTTGACTAAAGATCTGATGATATTCATGATAGGGAGAAAACCATTAATAGTGGTGTTGATGTGACGAATCCAGCTGAGCCTTGAAGTGAAACACATTGCCAAGAATTTGGCTGGCCTTGCTGCAGTGGTAACTTCAGTTCCCGTTAGATCACTGAAGTGCAAGAGTAGATGACATTCTGAAGCAAAAAGGCCGTTTATACAAAGGAAGTCTTCTCACTGTTAAGAAACTTTTGGATAAAATTTGGATGGGTGATCATCCGCTCTGCCGAGTGCTGTTGGCAAGCGGGATGCAGTCAGCCCTTGTGACGCAAACTGATGAGCTACTTGACTGAGAAGTAGCGGCTCCAATCTCATAAACTGACATATGGCTGGGAGAGTGGTGAGCTGAGCACATGCCTCTCTGTATCCGCATCCAGTGATACCTGTGGGCTGAGGATGACAGGGTGGCCAGTCAGTACTACTGGGCCTTCATGACCTGTTCGGGTAGAGTTTAGTTTTAGTTTAACATGGACTGTAACATTTCTTGTGTAAACTTTATTATGCATCACCAGGCATGTTCAACAAATAATAACCAAAGACTTTGCAGAAGAGACTTCATGGCCTTTTGCACGCAGCCAACTGTCCTCTCCTACTGCTGACTTTATCACACTGCTGATTGCATAATCATCCATGGAACAAGATGAGTATAAACATACATCATTGGCATACTGCCCAGTATTTAAGCACTGGGAGGAATAATTTCTTCAAAATCTCTAGAGTAAAACATATATAACAATGATCTAAGAATTACTCCATAGAGTAGCCGTCTGAATAGAATCAAATTTGTTCTGATATCTTACATATATCGTTCACTTCGTGATGTATCCAGCTGATTGGAAGTCCAATTTGCTTTAGTTTTTCTAAAATGGTGGATACTTGGACATTATCATAAGCTGATGTCATGTCTAAGAATAATGATATTAAGAACTTTTTTCTTGGGAAGCTGAGTGCACAGAACTCAGAACTGTTATGTTGTCCATCATTTCGAAACTTTTAATAAAGCCAATCTGGGATGAGGTAGTAATTCAACACCAAGTCATTCATGCTAATTGCTTGTAAATTAGCATACTACACAAATATTCTCACATTTACTTTGGACAAAATTGGTTCATATGACTGAAGATACATGTTTTGATGATGAGTTGCGTTCCATTCAAGTTTAATGATTTATAATACTTGTAACACTTTATAGTGGCTTAAGGCCAAAATCTAGATTGTGCAATAAAATCTTTTGTACAGTAAAATGGTGGTTTTATCTTTCAGGTAGTTTTATATGCTGTGGCTCCATACAAAAGTAAAATCATTGTTATGAAACTGTTTCTTTGGGTGCTAATAAAAAATCCCAGACAGATTATGCCTAGGCTTTAAGTACATTTGTACTTTTTTTTTTCCAGTGTCAATGGAAAGTCTTAGCGAATAGCAACTGAAAATGTGCTGATATCTGACTGACCACAATGAATTAAGAAATCAAATTGAAAATGGCAATGTAAGGACAAATGGTAATGACAGAATATTCCTATTAAGATCTACCCAGACTACAAATTCATTTTACAATGGGAAAAAGGGGTATCCAGTAAGTACCAAGTGTGTCAACATATTGACACAATTGAGGGTTTTTTTCTGTCAAATTAAATACTGCATAGTACTCTCCTCTAAATATTTCCACATAAATTCAGATTACTATTATATTGTGTTTAGGAACTTTGTGATTTCTGCTTTGTACTTCTCCTCCAGTAAGTGTGATTGAATGGAATGGGGAAATAATGTCATATATGGTACTATAAGGAGTACTCAATCATGAGCTTTTTAAAATGATACATTCTCTTAATGAAAACATGTCACACTATGTTTAAACTAAATGACTTAGACAAATACTCCACCCGTCACCCCTTCACACAAACAAGCATGCACATGCACCCACACACACACATACGCACAGAAAGAACACGGCAGTGGCACTTTCATTTACATTATGTTTAAACTAAATGACTTAGACAAATACTCCACCCCGCACCCCTGCACACTAACACACACGCACACACACACACACACACACACACACACACACACACACACACACACACACAGAGCATGGCAGGGGTGCTTCCCATTGCTCCACTTATTAGGCTTCTTACAATTTCATTCACATATAGAGTGCACTGAGCACAGGAAGAATGACTGCTTAAATGACTATCTGTGTGTTGTAATTAGTCTAATCTTGTCTTCATGATTGCTACAGAAGCAATACATAGGAAGTTGTAGTGTATTCCTAGATTAATCAGTAAAACTCTAAAACTGGTTCTCAAAATTTGTAAGAAGCCTTTCTCTGGATAATTTGCGTCTATCTTCAGGCGTCTGCTGCTTCAGTTTTTTCAGCTCTTCTGTGTGGTACTCTCCCATGGGTTAAACAAACCTGTGACCATTCATGGTATCCTTCTTTGTATACATTCTATATCTCCTGTTACTCCTATTTGATATGTGTTCCGCTCACTTTGGCAATAATGTAGGATGGGTTGCATGAGTGTTTTGTACACAGTCTTTGTTTTCAAATGACTGCACTTCCCTAGTATTCTACCAACCAAAGTTTTCCACCACTATGGTCCACAGCTTTTGGTCTAGTGGCTAGTGTTGCTACATCTGGATCATGGACTTCCGGGTTTGATTCCCAACCGGGTTGGGGATTTTCTGTGCCCAGGGACTGGGTGTTTGTGTTGTCCACATCATCCCATCATCATTTGTGAAAGTGGCTAGACTGTACTGTGTACAGATTGGGAAATTGTACGGGCACTGATGACCACACAGTTGTGCATCCCACAAACCAAATATCATCATGATCCATCAATCTACCTATGACTGTGAATTTGTGATTATTCCATTTTATATCCATACAAATCGTCATGCCCAGATATTTGTATGATTTGAACAATTCCAATTGTGAAGCATTAATATTGCAGTCATAGAATATTACTTTTTTTAATTTTGTGAAGCGCATTTTCGAATATTTAAAGCAATTTGACAATATATGCACCATGCTACTTTGAAATCTCATCAAGATCCAACTAAATATCTGTGTAGTTGTTTCAGATAGCAGTCAACATCCATGATATTTGGTGGCTCTATAGGATCTAGTCACCAATGAATGGCTTCAGCTAGAGGTGGCATATCTGAAAAAAATTGTGCACTCTCTTCCTCACCAAAGTGAGGCCATTATCAAAGCTGGAATATATTAACATATTAGTGTCATGTATACTTACTATATTAGTGTGATATACTTATTATATGATAAGTATTAAGTCACAACACTTGGAGAGAACTTACTGAAAAAAGGATACAATAGTCTTGAAGAAATTTCTGGATAGTTTAGTATAATTTGGCATGTTGAAATATGCAACTGTTATTACATGCTCAAAACTCCTGCAATCTTTTTGTTACATTTCAGATTTTCTTTCCCTTTGTGTTCTTCACACTCACAACATCTATTGCTTTTTACCCAAATACCCCTTGTTAAATAAATGTAGCTTTTGACTGAACAGTTCACAGGTATACTGCCATTTCACAGTGTCCAGCAGGCAAAACATTCTGGGGATCAGACATGTCACATTCGTCAGGTGTGCTGACAAACTCTCCATATACAATCTGCCTCTGAGGGTGCATGTGGATGACCAATGAGTTTGCTGTGTCAGCATCTGTGGTCAACAATGCTTTTGGTGGTCAACAATGCTTTTGGAGCTGTGCCATCTTGGATGTATTGACTCTGTCTGCCAGCTCATTGTATTTGCTTTGTTTCTTCTCCTTAATTAGACTCAGTGCTGATCCCCAAGCCTCACTGAAACTATTGCTGCAGTCCCAGTTGGTAATATTGCCTCTAGCACATAGTTTGATGGCTTCTGTAATAGTGATAACCCAGTATCCCAACTTTCATGAAAAAATCAATTTGTGTTTATGTTCCATTCTATTCAGGTTCCTGGGAGAGACACTGTGATCATGCACACCCTGTGTTCTAGTGTACAAAACACCCCAGGTCTCCATGCAGGGTGGTGGCACCTGTCTGCATGCAGGTGTAAGTCAGTATGCATTTCTTCCAATATACACTCTGTACCAAGGTGTCATCCACTCTTCTCTTGACAAAGAAATCTAGAAAGAATAGCTTCCCTCTGTCTCAGTCTCAATAGTGAACCTGATGCTGTGATGTGTGGAGTTTACATCTGGATGTAATGAAGCTTTTTTCTCTTCCATATGTCCAGGCAATGAATGTGTTGTGTAAATAATGGCAAAAGCAAGTATGTTTCCATGTGGTTGACTTTAGGGATTCTTCCTTCAAGTGCTCAACACGCAGAGTAACTCCCACAGGCAAGTGTGAGCTGCCCACTGTGACTTCCTTTGCCTGTTCATAGTAATATCCATTAAAGAGAAAATGAGTGGAAGTCAAGACATGCCTGAAAAGGTTGATAGTCTAAGGGTCAAATATTTGAACAATGAGTTCTACTAACTCTCACAGAGGCACCCTGGTGAACAGAGAAACAACATGTAAACTCAGCAAGATCTCTGAACCCTTCAGCTTGAAGTTGTTGAGGCTTTTCACAAAATACCCAGAACTGTAGATGTGATTTGCACATATACCAATATAAGGCCTGAATATGCCTTTCAGGTATTTTGCCAGCAAATATGCAGGAGCCTGGCACAATGGCACCCCTTCTTTGTCAATCTTAGGGAATATAAAGCATTGGCAGTTGAGCCCCAGAAGTAATAGTTTCTTGAGTAATGCTCTGGTCTGGTTCTCTACCTTCTTGGTAGGGTCAGCATTTATCTTCCAATAGGAGTTGCAGTCCAGGAGGCCCACTGTATCTTTTCAATGTAGTCCCTGTAGGATAAGACAACAGTTTTGCTGCCTTTGTTAGCTGATAAGACAACATTAGGGCATTCACCCAGGTCCCAGATGGCCATCTTCTCTCTGCTGGTGATGCTTGGCTTCATAGGTTCAGTCTTGTCAGAGCATGACAACTTTCATGACAGACTTCTTCAGCTGCCGCTAAACTGTACTGATAATGCCCATGAGATGTATGAACGTAGGAGTGGTTTGTAACAGAAAAAGATACATACAGACCTGTACCTGCATATGGATAGCTGCTGTCAAGGAGTGGGGTGCACAAAATGCTAGTACACAGGACAGGGCACTAGAGCAGCTTAGAATGATATTCTAGAAAACTGTTACTCAGAAGTGAAGATCAAACGCACTCTGCACCTTACCACTACAGTACACCCTGTGGAGATGAACAGAGTGCCAGAGAAAGATGCCTTTACAATATACACTGGTGTGCTACCAGGAAAAATTGGGTGCATCCTAATAAAGCACCAAGTAAAGACTGTCACCTGTCTGTCCAATAAAACTAAGGCATTATTTAGTATCAAAAATTATCCCAATTTACTGAAAGCTGAGGTATACCAGATACTGCACAGATGTGGCAAGATACATATTGGTCAAATGGTGTGAGTCACCAAAGATCTCTCCCAGGAACTCCAGCAGCACCTTCAACTAATGCATCTTAAGTAGTTGGTCATCACAAAGTACTGTTTATCTGACAACCATGCAATGAAATATGAATGCACCAGAATTTTAGCACAAATACTGAAATACTGGGACAGCATGTTACAGAAGCCACTGAAAGATGCACCAGGGAAATTCTTATTAACCAAGACTGAGAACATTGTCTCAGCAAGGCTTTGGGGCTATCACTCGCCGAGTCTAATTAAGGAAATAACACATGGAAAACACAATGAGCTCATGTCCAGGGTGGACACAATGCCTAAATTCATGATGATACAGCTAGGACACCCTGTCAGGCATCATCACCAATGAAATCACATCTTTGGCCGCTCATGTGCACTCTCAGAAGCAGACCACATAAGAAGAACAGCCCACAGGGGAGGGGAAATAAGTCAGCCATATGCCTCCAGTAGGTCAATTAATCAGCTCATCTGACAAGGGCGACATATATGGTTGCCAAAATACCTGACTGTTGGACACAATCAGCCACATGTAAACCCATTGCCTGTTCCATAAAATAATAGACCAGGTGAAACTGAATAATCACAAGTGTATCTTTTGTTTATAAATGTGTAATGCTTTTCTGTTGCTTAATTTAATGTGGTATACATCAACATTCTTGATTACATTCCTGTAATCCATGTATCTAAATTCCTGTTTGGTGAATTCATATTTACTGAGCTTTGTATCGATTTTTACCCGTTGTCTTACTATTGTCTTACTATTCTCTGATTACACAAAATTCTACAGTCGTTTGTGACTGCACACTTTTAGTTACTTGATGAACTATAGACAGTTTAATTTTTACTTTCATTTTATCCTTGCCAAGCCCACACATTGTTTGGTTTCTTCTGTGTTGTGGACAAACTTGTTCATTTCTAATTAAAGTCTTTTGTTATTAATTTGTAATTATATTTGCTGGTATAATGTTCTTTATCTTCTCATCAGAGTGTGAGGACACTGTTGTTCATATCTTAATGACTTCTCAGGAATATCCATTGTTTATTTTTAAGCCAAATATTGCTGTTTATTAATACTTAAGAAATCTGGCAGGCAGAACAAATATTTGCTTTGTCAATTAGAGTGATTATAAAAGTATGCAGTAGTTATGCCATTATTAAAAAAAGGCCCAAAAGGACAAATGGGAAACTATAGTTAAGCCATTATTCAAAAAAGGCACAAAAGAACAAATGGGAAACTATGACCCAGTCTCTCTTCTTCCATCACTATCAGGAAAATTTGAAAAGGTAGTCACCATACAAATTAAAATTTTAATAGAAACATTTAAAATAATTTCAAAAAATCAGAATGCATTTCAAATAGGCAAAAGCACAACTCACTGCATGCCATAGGTATTTTTTATGATGTATCAAAGGCCCCTGATAGTGTAAACCACTCTTTGCCACTCTGTAAACTGGAAAAGTATGGAATTAGGGGCACTGTGTGAGAATGGTTTCAGTCCTAGCTAATCGAACAAAGACTAAGAGTGGTTGCATCATCAGAGAGGAGCTTGTACTTCAGAATGAAAAGCTATTTCACAAGGAGTACTCCAATGTTCTGTCTTAGGTCCCATTCTGTTTCTGTTTTACATAAATGATCTATCAGTTAATATTGAGTGTCACTCAGTTTTATTCACAGATGACACATCTGTAATCAGTGAAAGTAACAATACTGACCAAATTTCCCAAATTGTATTAAATACTTTAGAAATATTAGATGCCTGGTTTGATTTAAATGGGTTAAAATTAAACATGGAAAAGACTCAGTTAATGCAGTTTAACCCTGCGGCAGGTGCGCATCAGCAGGCGCGTGCGGCAATCAGTGCTGCCTACATTTAAATACATAAAAAAGCAGTTTTTTTAATTTTTTGGTGGAATTAATTATTTATTGTTTATAACATTATTCTTAACAGCAACTTTTAATATAATCTGTATACATATATCCAAGGTGCACGGGAAAATTAAAATTGTTACAGAATATCTGACATACATTTCCAGGATATTTCCTAAGCGCTACTTTAATAACAAATTCTAAATAAATTATAGCCACAGATATGATTCAATTGTTTACCATTGTTAAAGCAAGTTGTACAAAAACGTGTAATATGTATAAAAACTTTGTAGTAATAATAAAGAATAAGGCAGTCAGTAAATACATGTCAAGATTCACACACTTTCTTCCTCCAGAGAAGCTCTGCAATCATTACATGTGACAACATTGTGGCAATGTTGCTTGCAAATTAATCTTTTGCAGCTATTGCAAGTGGCAGTAGTTTTATTATTTTTTTTACCACCATAAAGATGGCACATCCCATACCTTTCAGTCTCATCGTGATTGGCGGGAATTGATTGATGAGGTGACAGGAATCCTTGAATATCTCGTGGTAGAGTAGAGAGCTGAGCCGTTTCTTTCAAATTGCAGTCCATCAGAGCCAAGGCCAGGTTTGTTAGGTAGGTTCTTCTTCTGAATCTTTTCCCTGGATTGTTTGCAAAAAACAAGGCCTGGGAATTAATCCCAGCAATATCCAGATAACGGAAAAACAATGCTAAGGGCCATCTTCTTGTGGTCCTTTGTGAAGAGTAGGATGTACACTTATAATCCACAGTATCAACTCCACCTTTTTTTGCAGTGTAGTCCAAATTTACAACAGACTTGCCTGTAGTGATGCTAATTTCAGCAGTTTCATGCATTGACGACAGAAAAAGCACAGCCTTGCTCTTTTTTGTTTGGCACAAAACAAGACAGAAGTCATCTTGAAATCCGAAATGACAATTTCTAATTTCTCGCAATCTGTTGGGCAAAAATTCTGGAGGAATTTCCTTCTTGTTCTTTTTCAATGTTTCAATGAACATTAGCCCATTTTCTAAAAGATGCTGGGCTAGAGGGTAACTACTGTAGTAGTTGTCCATAGTTACACTCCTGTGAGTTCCCTCGATTGGCTCAACCCGTCTCTTCACAATATCCATTGGCTGGTTAGATGCAACATATGGTCCAGGTTGGCGAACTCCCCTGGACTGTAGTTATTTCCGCAGTTGCTCAGAAATGCTGAGTGGAGATTGCGGATGGCAGCAAGTTTATCAGTTGCTAGTCGTTCTGCCGCAGTATACTTCAAAATTAAAAGTATAAAATGTCTTACTATTGTACAATGCATACAACTTCAATCCATATTTAGCGGGCTTATTGGGCACGTACTGAACAAAACCACAATGTCCGTAAAATGGGACAAGCATCTCGTCTATGGTTGTGAACTCCCCTGGACTGTAGTTATTTCTGCAGTTGTTCAGAAATGCTGAGTGGAGATTGCGGATGGCAGCAAGTTTATCTGTTGCCAGTCATTCTTTTCTTGCAGAAGTATCGCCAAACCTGAGTGACCAGAGCAAGAACAGAAAGTGCTTATAGCTAAATACTGCACTTAGAATAATCATTCCTGTTCCATTTGATGCCCACAGTGCTAATAAATTTGCGCGTCCTCCTTTTTGTACAGCAATGAGAAACAGTGCTCCTAAAAGGGTTGTTATTTCAGAAGCAGGAGTAGTCTTGCAATCTGTAGCCCCTGAGTAATTCAAAGAGGATCTCTTGTTATTTATGGGGTACTTCTTTGTGTTTGCAGCGACATAATCAGTTATCTCAGGATCAACAAATTTGAGAAAATTTTCAATTTCAGTTTTAGCTTCTCTACCATTGCGTTTTGGGCCAGGTAGGACTTTGATTATATACTTACGTTTAGGTTTCCCTGGTAGCACTAACAGATTATTTATCCACAAAGTTTCTTGGTCCTTACCAATATAAAAATGGCAGTCATCATGTGGCATTCCTTTCACTTCATTCCCGTCAATGCATGACTGCTCAGATTCACTGGAATGATCTGCAGTTCCAATTATTTCTGCTTCCTCATCACTGTCAGAGAAATCTGCGTAATCTTCTTCGTCAGATGATTGAAGAAGAAGACGCTCAATTTCTTCTAGTGTTAGTCCTTTCCTTTGTGTGGACCTGGGAGACAATAAAATAATTCTAATACCGAAGCAATGTTAATAACTAAATCATCATTCACCCACAGAGTTGTAAAACAAAGCTTCTAATCATCAAAACATTTGACAGTGGTACGGCTACATGTACTTACGTTACCGGGCGGGTGTAGTACGCACTGCCGTCTGGGTGCAGTTGTCCACTTCACAGGTGAGTCACAGCTGTTACGGTGGGTATAATGACGGCACAGTAATGCAGTTTGGTGCGTGACTAAACAATCGAAGCATATCTAGCACCACTGTTGTGTGCTCGGCGCGCTGACGTAATTATTGAACGAAAACTAAATTGGCGGTACTATATGCCGCCATGCGCCCGCCGCAGGGTAAAATCAAAACGAGCAAAATTAAATAATATTCGAGCCAGTCAAAGAAATTGGGATTTGCAGGAGGCTAGCTGTGTGAAACTCCTAGGAATACAACTGAATAAAAATTTATCATGGGGCTCACATATACAGTACCTTGCAAATAAATTAAATAACCTAGCATTTACATTGAGGATATTGTACAATGCTGCCAGTATGGACATAAGAAAAGTAGTATATCACAGCTACTTTGAGTCAGTAATAAGGTATGGAATTGTATTTTAGGGTAACACAAACCATAAATGTTGAATAAAAACTTCAGAAAACAGTCTTTAGAAATATGCACAATGTAGGGCAAAGAAAATCATGTCACCCACTTCTAAAAGATCTAAGTATATGAAGTGTTCCCCTGTTATTTGTCCATGAGTTGATTATTTCTGTACATAGTAAGCCTGATTTATTTGTAGCCAATCATTTTCAACATGATTACAACACCAGAAATCAAAATAATTTTATGCTGCCCACCCATTGTTTAAAACTTTATGCTCCAACTCCACAGTATATGGGTATGTAAATTTGTAACAAAGTGAAAGGAAGGGAACTGCTTAGTATAAATCTGGAAACACTGAAAAAACATTATATGAGAAACTAGTGTAGAAATGGTACTATTCAGTAGAAGAATTCATGAATTCATGAATTCTGAAAATTTGAGCAGTTGAGAGCAAGTACTCAGGACTGTTAATTTTTAAAATTTCATTACTTTCTAAGAAAAATTATTAATTGGTGCATTAATTAATTATCCAGTACAGTATATTGTATTAAACATATTATAAGAAAAATGTAAACCAGTTTTTGTGTTTTGACGAGTCTCCTGTACATTAAGTCAATGACTTAAAATTGTACGATATGAGACAATAAACTTCTATTCTACTCTATTCTAATAAGAAGAATAAATCTCAAAAGAAAAGCTAAGGTTTCTAAGTTCAAATAATAATATCATCTGATACAATATTGAACATATTCAATATCATTTTTGACATCATAATGTGTCATTATAATAACTATACTTACAAATGTAATATTGGAAGTCTCATGTTTTAGATCTGTACTAAGGATCATTTTTAATCTGTATTTGTATTTATGGCTATGAAAGAGACTAATTAGACTATGTAGTATTGAGTGTGCTAGTCATCAGCAAGGAAGATAATTCATGTGTTCTTGAAAAAGAAAATAATTTAGTCACTGTAAGTCAACATTTAAATGATAATTTTACCCAAGACAGTCTTGAGTGAAATGTCAACCCTATTGGTACTCCATTCTCAAAAGGTAAAATTGACATAAAATTTAAATCCAAAAAGGTCTGGCTGAGAGTACTTGAGAACGGTGTTTTGGGAGTGAAGTGTATTATATGCCACAAAGGAAATACACATGCAGCAACTGAAGCTGTTACTTTCTTTACCCTAGTCAGTTGAGGTAATTTTATACTCAAACTCCCATTAAGTTGATCTGCAGAAAACAATGATAGCATATGTTGTGTACTTACAGTTCTCACTGTTTTGTGAAATAATCTGTTAAGGCAAATCCACAAAAGTCAGTGAAGTCTCTTACAAAAGATTGTGGTAGTTTTGCTGTGTATAATCAATTATAGGCCCCAGGACGTTTATGTTATACCTTTGCTACTGCTTCATATACCTTCAACATGTGGTTAGAAATTTTTCAGACGAGGCATACGTTTCAACAACATAAGACTCAGTTCATTAACTTAAAGATCTCACAATTCAAGTTCTGATCAATACAAACACAATAAACAAATTACAAAGATATAAAAATAACACTTACACATCAGATGACATCCAGTTCTCCCTACTTTCATCATCATTCATGGCCAGAGCCCTAAAAGATACACCAGAATGCGAATTTTCAGGAGCAGGCTGGAATAAAAAGTTTTTCATTGCTTAAATAAGAGCTATTTATTATTTTTAAATATAATATCTTTCTGCAGTTACAATTTTTTTGAAATATTCAAACTTAATAATTTCAAAAACTCCAGTATGAGCTTTAGAACTGATGATGAGAAAAATTACTAACATTGTCAGAACTGTATGAGGCACATATCAAGTAAGAACCCAAGAAGAAATGATTTTCCTGTGTCTTCTTAGTTTATCTATTGTATATACACTCCTGGAAATGGAAAAAAGAACACATTGACACCGGTGTGTCAGACCCACCATACTTGCTCCGGACACTGCGAGAGGGCTGTACAAGCAATGATCACACACACGGCACAGCGGACACACCAGGAACCGCGGTGTTGGCCGTCGAATGGCGCTAGCTGCGCAGCATTTGTGCATCGCTGCCGTCAGTGTCAGCCAGTTTGCCATGGCATACGGAGCTCCATCGCAGTCTTTAACACTGGTAGCATGCCGCGACAGCGTGGACGTGAACCGTATGTGCAGTTGACGGACTTTGAGCGAGGGCGTATAGTGGGCATGCGGGAGGCCGGGTGGACGTACCGCCGAATTGCTCAACACGTGGGGCGTGAGGTCTCCACAGTACATCGATGTTGTCGCCAGTGGTCGGCGGAAGGTGCACGTGCCCGTCGACCTGGGACCGGACCGCAGCGACGCACGGATGCACGCCAAGACCATAGGATCCTACGCAGTGCCGTAGGGGACCGCACCGCCACTTCCCAGCAAATTAGGGACACTGTTGCTCCTGGGGTATCGGCGAGGACCATTCGCAACCGTCTCCATGAAGCTGGGCTACGGTCCCGCACACCGTTAGGCCGTCTTCCGCTCACGCCCCAACATCGTGCAGCCCGCCTCCAGTGGTGTCGCGACAGGCGTGAATGGAGGGACGAATGGAGACGTTTCGTCTTCAGCGATGAGAGTCGCTTCTGCCTTGGTGCCAATGATGGTCGTATGCATGTTTGGCGCCGTGCAGGTGAGCGCCACAATCAGGACTGCATACGACCGAGGCACACAGGGCCAACACCCGGCATCATGGTGTGGGGAGCGATCTCCTACACTGGCCGTACACCACTGGTGATCGTCGAGGGGACACTGAATAGTGCACGGTACATCCAAACCGTCGTCGAACCCATCGTTCTACCATTCCTAGACCGGCAAGGGAACTTGCTGTTCCAACAGGACAATGCACGTCCGCATGTATCCCGTGCCACCCAACGTGCTCTAGAAGGTGTAAGTCAACTACCCTGGCCAGCAAGATCTCCGGATCTGTCCCGCATTGAGCATGTTTGGGACTGGATGAAGCGTCATCTCACGCGGTCTGCACTTCCAGCACGAACGCTGGTCCAACTGAGGCGCCAGGTGGAAATGGCATGGCAAGCCGTTCCACAGGACTACATCCAGCATCTCTACGATCGTCTCCATAGGAGAATAGCAGCCTGCATTGCTGCGAAAGGTTGATATACACTGTACTGGTGCCGACATTGTGCATGCTCTGTTGCCTGTGTCTATGTGCCTGTGGTTCTGTCAGTGTGATCATGTGATGTATCTGACCCCAGGAATGTGTCAATAAAGTTTCCCCTTCCTGGGACAATGAATTCACGGTGTTCTTATTTCAATTTCCAGGAGTGTATGTTACTGGATAAGAATAGGCAAAAAACATGCAATTCTGTTTCCTTTCCTTCATTCACAAATAATTTTCAATAAAACCCATCATGAAGGAAAGGCACCATCTACACTACTAATCTACTCATGTTGGCTAATATTTCAGACTAAACATATATGTAACTTTACCCAGAGTACTATCAGTTGTGTACATACTAGTAAAGTTAAGAGCTGGAACTTCACGGCAGATTATAACTGTGTGCTGGACTGAGGCTCAAACTTGGGACCTTTGGCTTTCACAGGCAAGTGCTCCACCAACTGAGCCACCAGAGCAAGGCTCATGACCCATTCTCACAGCTTTACTTCTGCCAGTACCTTGTCTCCTAACTTCCAGAAGTAAAGCTGTGAGGACAGCTTGTGAGTCATGCTTGGGTAGCTCAAGTGGTAGAGAATTTGCCCATAAAAGACAAAGTCCCGAGGTCAAAATCTTGGTCTAACATGTAGTTTTAACCTGCCAGGAAGTTTCATATCAGCACACACTCTGTTGCAGCGTGAAAATTTCATTCTGGAAAGTTAAAAGATGTTAAATGTGAACATAACTGTTAATAAAAGCTTCCAGTCCCAAGTTCAAATATTCTGGTAGATTGAGCAATTAGTCTGTACAATAGACTAGTGTACAATAACATATTTCTTAACTTTATTTTGGAATATTTGAATATTTCCAACTGCTTGTTTGATGTCTGTTGTCAACCTGTTGCATTAAGCAATTTGGTAAATGATGGAAATTTAAATCTGGATGGTTGTATGGAGGTTTGAACCCAGTGCATAAATGACCGTAAGTTATTAAACAGAAATCAGCATGGCTTTCAGGCCGATAAAAATACAGAAACAGCAGTAATGTGCTACACTGAACAAATAGCCAAAAATATATAAAAAAACACTAGTGCAGTAGGAGTAAATTTAGATTTCCTTAAAGCATCTGATTGTCAATCATAGCACTCTTTGGGAAAAATTGGATTTATTAGGTATTCATGGGACAACAAAAAAGTGGTTTGAATCATACCTACAAAACGGAACACAGATTGTAGGACTGATGTCAGCCTACTCCAACCACAAAATAAACTTATTATCAGTAAAGAATGTCCACCTTTGGTTCAGTGCAAACAGGTCGACATTAAGTGCAAATTAAACAAATTATATATAGTCTGATCTTCTGCTGGATGACAAAGCCACAGACAGAGTGACATTTACAAAATTGCTGGGGTTCATATTGATGAAAACTTAAATTTTTATGACCATGTAATGAAACCTTGCAGAAACTTAATTTAGCCTGTTTTGCTCTTAGAATTATAGCAAATTTTTATGCCTCAGAGGGTACCAAGATGGAATTTTTCAGCTGTTTTTAGTCTCTTGCAACACATAGAATAATATATTTTTTTTTTTTTTTTTTTTTGTTTTTATTTTATTTTATTTTTTTTTTTCAGAGGAAGGCTATATGAATAATAACGACACACTACAAAATGCAAATTCAAAGCTTAAAATTTAAAATATAAAAAAATGATGAAAATGATCAATTATTGATAAAATTATTTAATTTTTAATTGGATACAGAAAAAAAACTTCTCACCAAGTGGAGGCAGAACACACACATAAAAGACTGCTGTGATTTGCAAGATTTCAGAGCCAATGGCTCCTTCTTCAGGCAGAAGGACTGAAGGGAAAGGAAGAAGGGCAAAGGAAAAGGACTGGAGAGGTTTAGGAAAAGGGGTAGATTTCATGAAAGTCACCCAGAACCATGGGTCAGGGAAGACTTACCACACGGGATGAGAAGGAAAGACTGATTGTTGGGGACTGCATTGTATGAGATTGGATAAGCTGAGAGCTTGAAGGTGAAAGACAGGGTAATATGAAAGACAGAGATTACTACTAAAACATTGTGCATGAGTTGATAAGAGTGAAAAGCTAAGTGCATCAGTGCATCGTACGTAACAGAGATGTGTGTGTGTTGGAGGGGGGGGGGGGGGGGGGGGTAATGAAAAAACACGGGAAAGACAATGAAAGATGTAGATAACTAAATCGGAGTGAAGTAAAGAGTAGTTACAGTGAAGAAAAGCTGAGACGGAAGAAATTAATGTAAATTAAGGCCAGGTGGGTGTGCAAGAATGAGGGACATGTTGTAGTGCTAGTTCCCACCTGCGAAGTTTTGAGAAACTGGCATCTGGGGAAAGAATCCAGATGGCGTGTGTGGAGACACATGGGCTGAGGCCACAAATGTCATTTTGTAGAGCATGCTCTGCACTAGGATATTGTGAGTTCCCAGTATACATCCTCTGCCTATGCCCATTCATCCTGATTGATAATTTGGTGGTAGTCATTTGTTTGGATGCAGAGCAATACACCACCATTCTCACCTCAGTGTTCACTGCATGTAATTACCCCACCAGCCTAGTTAAAAAGCAGATTTCCCACGCCATCACATCCAATCCTGGTACTGCTGATCCCTCCACAAAACAGCTTCAGAGCACACCATTGGTGACTCAGTTTTATCCTGGTCTGGAATGTGTTAATCAGCAGCTTCGACATGGCCATGACTTCCTAAAATGATGCCCTGAAATGAGATCCATTCTGTCTGAAATTTTGCCCACCACACCTAGGATAGCTTTCCGTCACCCTGCCAATCTCTGCAATATGCTTATCAGACATCATGCTCCTTCTGCACCCATCTCCCTATCCTATGGCTCCTACCCTTGTGACCACCCCTGCTGCAAAACTTGCTCTATATACCCTCCTACCACCACCTATAATAGCCCTTTGACAAAACATATACTATCAAAGAGAGAGCTAACTGCAAAATGACACATCATATACCAGCTATTATGTAAACCTGTTCAGTCTTCTACGTCAGCATGACTACCACCAAATTATCAGTTAGGGTGAATGGGCATAGGCAGAGGGTGTATACTGGCAATTTGCAATACCCCGTTGCACACCAGGCTCTACAACATGACATTTGTGACCTCAGCAGCTGTTTCACCATATGTGCCATCTGAATTCTTCCCCCAGATGTCAGTTTCTCAAAACTTCGCAGGTGGGGACTAGCACTACAACATGTCCCTTGTTCTTGCAACCCACCTGGCTTTAATTTACATTAATTTCTTCCATCTCAGCTTTTCTTCACTGTTAACTACTCTTTGCTTCACCCCAATTTAGTTATCTACATCTTTCATTGTCTTTCCCATGTATTCTTCACCCCCCCCCCCCCTCCCCCACACACACACAAAACTCTGTTACATACAATGCACTTAGTGTTTCATTCTTACCATCTTATGCACAATGTTTTATTAGTAATCTCTGTCTTGCATATTACCCTGTCTTCCACATTTAAGCTCTCAGCTTTTCAAATCTCATCTGATGCAGTCCCCATCAATCACTCTTTCCTTCTCATCCCATACAGTAAGTCTCCCCTGACCCATGGTTCTGGGTGACCTTCCCAAAATCTACCTCTTTTCCTAAACCTCCCAGTCCTTTTCCTTCACCCTTCTTCCTTCACCTTCAATTCTTCTGGCTGAAGAAGGATCCACTGGCTCTGAAAGCTTGAAAATCACCACAGTCTTTTCTGTGTGTGTTCTGCCACCACTTGCGGCATGTGTGTGTGTATATATAGTCATGAATATAATAGAGGGAAACATTCCACGTGGGAAAAATATATCTAAAAAGAAAGATGATGAGACTTACCAAACAAAAGCGCTGGCAGGTCGATAGACACACAAACAAACACAAACATACACACTAAATCCAAGCTTTTGCAACAAACGGTTGCTTCGACAGGAAAGAGGGAAGGAGAGGGAAACACGAAAGGATGTGGGTTTTAAGGGAGAGGGTAAGGAGTCATTCCAATCCCGGGAGCGGAAAGACTTACCTTAGGGTGAAAAAAGGACAGGTATACACTCGCGCACACACACATATCCATCCGCATATACACAGACACAGACACAGTCTGTTTGTTTGTGTGTCTATCGACCTGCCAGTGCTTTTGTTTGGTAAGTCTCATCATCTTTCTTTTTAGATGTATATATAGTCACCATCAGGAAGTTAGAAGATAGAAGCAAATTTAAAAAATTTCTTCTTGGTAAATGTATATACAGGCCAATAATCATTTTTTGATAATGTCTATAGTATGGAAAAACTTAAAATACTTTCTTCTGCCTCTAAACATCTCATTATATCTTCATATCTAATGGTCAGCTGCTGTGTATAGTTATTGAAGTGTATATAAAGACTTGCTGTTGAGGGAGGATAAAAGTAAATCCCTGTGAGAAATCGACTAGGCAATTATAAAACCATAAGCATACATGAATATAAAGGTGTATTACTATGTATTGTTTGATTTTGTATTATTCTATGTGTTTTATGACCAGTACTATTTTGTTTGTACTTTTTATATACATATTTGTATGTTCTATTTCCTTGAAAAGTTTCTCCATGAATTTACATGTAAATGTCTACAGATCAATAAGTAAAAAAAAAATTCAATAAAAATACATAATTTCTATGCAATGATAACTTTACATACATTTTACTTTATAAAATCTTTATAATTATGAAACAGTTTAAGCTTTCACTTATTTGCTAAGATCACATACATAACACATCAATAGACTCTATACAGAATAGATTAATTTGGCTTTTAAAAAGCAGCTCCTGGACATTTGGTTTATTCTCTATGGAAATTAAATTTAAAAGTTTGGCAATGGCATCATTAGTATCTCTTCACATTAGTTAAATATTTTTAAATTCATGATTTATGTTGTTCATATGCCTGTTGATGTGCATAAGGGATTTTGTCTCACTTTTATAGCAACTGGGGTTTGTTATAAGAAACTAAGAAAAGTGTTGTGCAATAGTAGCAAACATTCTCAGCTGTCTAAAAACTTTGTATCATGTTGTAATCTAAAGAAGAGTGTGCCACACGTAATAACATTGTGTGCAATGGCCATGTCAGGTGAGATGATAATACTGGCAACAGACTGTCAGCAGATACTGGATACTAAGCGCAGATCCGATGCAGCGTATCACTCGGAATACGAATCGATTAATCAAGGCATCTTCTCTGCCGGCAGACATACAGAGAAACCTGCGCAACACAGAAGCCCTACCACCTCGGCTGTATGGATTACCCAAGATCCATAAGAACAACATTCCACTGAGACCGATCGTTGGCGCTCCTGGCTCACCAACGTATAAACTGGCGAAACACTTGGCCTCTCTGCTCCAGCCACACGTGGGAAAGACTGACACATACATTAAGGACTCAGGACATTTCATTGAGAAGCTGAAGAAACTGAAACTTGCACCAAACGACAGCCTGGTCAGTTTTGATGTTGTTTCGTTATTTACGAAAGTGCCACTCAGCGACACTCTGGAGCACATCGGTTCCATGTTCCCGCAAGACATCAAAAAGCTCTTCCATGCATGTCTCACCACGAGCTATTTCACGTGGAAGGGCGATTTCTACAAACAGCTGGAAGGCGTCACCATGGGTAGTCCTCTCAGTCCAGTGGTGGCCAACTTCTTCATGGAACAATTCGAAGCACAGGCACTGGACTCGGCGACTTGCAAACCTAAGGTGTGGTACAGGTACATTGATGATACTTTCGTGGTGTGGAGCCATTGTGAAGAACAGCTCGGTGAATTCCTGAGACACTTGAACAGCCTCCATGCCAACATAACATTTACCATGGAAGTAGAAAAGGACAAGAAACTGCCATTTCTAGATGTGCTGGTCACAAGGGACGGTGAAAACCTGGGACACAGCGTGTATCGAAAACCGACACACATGGACCGATACCTGCACAAACTGTCAAACCACCACCCGAGCCAGAAAAGTGGCATGATTAGTACGCTCGTAACGAGAGCAGGACGAATATGTGAGCCTCAACACCTCAAACGAGAAATGCAACACCTGGAAACTGTTCTGAGGAGCAATGGGTACTCCACAAATTACATTAGAAGTGTAACGGAGCCAAACACTTGGCGAAGTAAGGAACCAGAAAAAGAAATGTCGGGTACGGCCTTTCTGCCATACATTCCCATATATTGCGCAAACACGGTGTAAAGACGATTTTCAAACCGACAAGGAAGATCAAAGAGTGTCTTAGATTGGCGAAGGAGAAAAGAGACCCACTTGCAATGTTGGGAATCTACCGTATACCTTGCACATGCGGAAAAGTTTATGTCGGAATGACTGGACAATCCATTAACACCAGGATCAAAGAGCATAAGCAACATTGCAGGTTGGGGCAGGTGGAAAAATTGGCCGTGGCAGAGCACGCACTGAATGAGACCGACCACGTAATAAAATTCGCCGACACGGAAGTTCTGTCTGTAGAGAAGCACTATCACACGCGCTTGTTCAGAGAAGCTGTAGAAATCCAAAAACACGCAAACATTTTCAACAAGAAAGAGGAAAGCCTTAAGGTAAATGGATCCTGGCTTCCCGTACTGCAGCGAACGACCGTCGCAGGTAGCAAGAGGAGAAACGCACTGGAAATGACCGCGGAGAAGCCCTCGGACGTTGGCGCACCAGGTACATATAGCCTGCGGCCGTGAGCTCACCTCCAGTTCACCACCGGCAATGGAGGGTGAAGCTTTGACAACGCCAGCCACTCGTGCTGGCGAAACGTCAGAAAAATCATTAGATGAACGTCGGCCGAAGAACCCGAGACAGAAGCCAATAGGTAGTTTGTCAACAAGTGGCCACGAAAGCCTTAACAATTTTGTAGATACTTGAATGATGGTTTCAGTAGCTTGCCCTCACTATAAATAAAAATAGTAGTTTCATTGCTCAATCAATGATGTTCTGATCTGTTCTGATCTCAAAAACTTTGAGGATGTAACTGACTACCGTGTTGATTAAATCAATGGTCGACAGATTCTTCCTAAACCCGTATTGTGTAGCGTTAATTATTCCTAGATTCTCAAAGTGAGATGATAATTGTTGGTACATGATGCATTCTATTACCTTGGAGAATGCGGGTACTATTGAAATAGGCCTGTAACTAGATGGAGAGTCTTTATCTCCCTTTTTGTATACTGGGACGATCCTAGACAGTTTTAACTCATCAGGAAAATGTCCCTCAAGTAAGCACTTGTCTATGTAATGGGTTAAAGGGTACAGAATGCAATCACACACTTTTTTCAGCAGTTTGCATGATGTGCCATATATACCTAAGCTATCAGATGATTTCAGTTTTTTTATGACCCCTTGTACAAATCTAGGCGATACTTCGGAGAAGGTTACCATGCTTGTATTTAGTGACTGTCTACCCCAATTTTGGGAGAGTAACTCTGATGGACTAATGTCTGGTTTGATAATTGCATCTCCTACTTCTTTCACTGAATTGATAAAAAACTCATTGAGTGTTTGAGGTGGGATATTCATTTTGTCTTTTTTAGTATCTGTGGCAGCACTGTTAATTGCTTTCAAGCGGTTTTGCATTTATTGGTGGAATTATGTATGCTGTTGGCATTGTAGGTTTTTTTGGCTTGCAGGATGGCTTTTTTGTGTTCATTCCTGCATTCCACATAGGTTGATTTGACATAGTCAGACTTCATGCTATTGTATATGTTGTACAGTAACAAAACTTGTTTCTTTAGATCTGTCAGCTGTTTAGTGTCCCATATGTTTTGTCTGTTTTGAGATTTGGATTTGTGGCTATGTGTTCATTATTTTGATTTTCTTTATGGGAATACTATGGTTAAATAGGGTCAAGAATCCATTAAAAAATCTATCAAATATTATTTTGGCTGGCAGGTCATTGCTTGATGTGTAATGTCCATCGACACTACAATGGCAAAAACCAGTCTCTGTCAGCAAGGGAATTACGAAATGTGTTAATCTTATCCCCAGTTACAGGTCTGTTAATCACAACTATTGGGACAGGTCTGTTTGCATTGCTGCTATTAAAGCGAATTTTACTTGCATAATTTAGAGATACAGAGTCATGGTCAGAGAATGGGAACACTACAAATTCGCATGTGTTTTCAGTGGTCTTGAAGTTTACAAAAATGTTATCTAAACATGCTTTGTTTCTTGTGGGCCTGTTATTGACATGATGTAAATTGTATTGTCTTAGTAAGTTTTCCAGATCTGCAACACTACCCTTACATTTAATAACATCAAAATCAGCATTCAAATCACCTCCTATTGCAATATCATAGTGTAGCCATTTAATATTACTTAATTCACTCAATTGCATGTCCATTTTTTCTAAAAAAATATGTGAATGCTTCCCTTTGGTGATCTGTACATGGATAATACTATTAGCTTATGACTATTAATGATTATACCCATAACTTCAAAGTGCTGTTCATCACACAAGGAATTTAGGTCTAGTTTGGTTATTGTACAATTGATTGACTGGTTGGAATAAATTGCCATACCACCTCTAATGTGCTCTTTCCTACAGTAGCTATTTACTATACTAAAATTGTCAAATTTGGCAACTGCAAGTTCATTCTCATTAGCCCAGTGTTCTCTCAGACAAAAAATATCAAACTGGTTATCAAGACCAAACTAATTTATGATAAGTTCTTTATCTTTCAGTCCTTGAATGTTAAGGTAACATATTTTAAGATCCATGCTCTTATTTCTTAAACACTGAACACTATGGTGATTGGATTTCAAACCTTTTACAAGGCTTATCTTTTGGATTTCTGCCTCTTGTTGCCTTTTACTAAAAAATTGTTCACATCGAGTGGTAGCACATCTACTGTTGTATGCTTACTCTTCCCTCCTTGTGATGATATTGTAGATGAGGCTGCTACTACAGGAATTGATGGAACTGCTGTTATGGTGTCTGGAGGCACTTATGTGGCATCTGGTGACTGAGTAGATAAGGTTGTTGCTTCTTCTTCTTCTGCTGTTGAATCCTGTAGATGAAGTGTGGTAGGTACTGCTGCTGCAGCGTTTGTTATGTGTGTAGGTACAATTGCTGCTTCCACCTGTACTGCTGCAATAGAAGTAACCATTTCTTCAGGCTCTGCTTGCTTCAAGCAAGGAACTGGAAGAGCGGCAAATACTTCTTGGTTGTCAGATGCTTTCAGTATCATGCTGATGTTTTGTCACAGAATCTTCTTGCCTCTGTTATTAAGGTGCATGCCATATCTTGTGTAACAGTCTCTTTGCAAGGAGTCCAGACTTATAAAATATGCATTTTGGTAGGCCCTGCAAATCTTTGAGTATTGCCTGTTTGCTTTTATGATTTCCGCATTCACACATGACCATTCCAAAAGGTCATGCCTATGTGGAATTCCGACTAAAAAAACTAATTTATCTTCTGTTGAATTTAGTAATTCCTTAAAGTTTTGTGTTCCACTCTGGAGATCGTTTTTATATACATTATTGGCTCCAGCTGTGACGACAATATGACGATCATTTTCAATTTCTATGTTTCTAATGGGTTCTTGGATGGGTGCACCTGGTTTGACAATACTAGTTGCTTGTATACAATGACTGTAACGTAGTATTTTTTCAATTTCACGTACAATGGCTATCAGAGAATATTTTCACTTTGAGTTTGTCTTCACGTTTATTGCGGAAGTTTCTGCTCATGTGCTTGTCACTATATAGATTCGGCATGTTGTTGTCGTCACAGTTTTCCATGGATTCCACATATATATCTGAATCTAGTGCATGAAAACAGTTTTTTGTTACCACAGGAATTCTACAGTCACTGTTTTTCACACGACCAACCCTCTTTGGCCTAGAAAACATTTGTTGCCTTGTTATTTCTGCCTTTAGGCCTATATCCACTTCAGAGCACTCGTTTATTGTAGGTAGGACACTGAAACTGCTTTTATTGCCGCGGTTTGTTCCATTCGTTGTATTTATCACCTTTTTGCTTCTTTCTTCCATGATCATGCTAGTCCTGTGCTCCCAGTTCCGTGTTTTACTTGCTTTGGCGATCGGGATATTACGCGACTTTTCCAGTTCGGCATTTTCATTTTCTAAATGCGCAATGTTCCGCCTTAGTACATACAATTAATTGCAGGCTTGATACACGTACATTTAGCTTCACTATTTCACTGTTATAATTTACGTATGTTCCATTTTTCACCACACAACTATAACTTTTGTTCACTTTCTCACTATAAACAACTGTACTGGACGCCATGTTCCAAAGATTATAGTACCACACAAACTTCATGTTTCTGTATTGGTTTTTGCTTCAGTTTTAGAAAGAGTACTAGGGGATAACACAATACACTAAGCCACTATTTATAACACTGACAGCCTCGGTGATATGAAACACTGGGAAGGAAAATAATTAGAAACTTTTGTGGCAGTCATGGACTGTGCGGCTGGTCCCGGGGGAGGTTCAAGTCCTCCACTGGGCATGGGTGTGTGTGTTTTGTCCTCAGGATAATTTAGGTTAAGTAGTGTGTAAGCTTAGGGACTGATGACCTTAGCAGTTAAGTCCCATAAGATTTCACACACATTTGAACATTTTAAACTTTTTTGGTGGTTAGAAAAGTGATGAAATTTTTGCAAAACATTAATTAATCAACCTACCACCCCATGAACCATGAACCTCACCAAGGTGGAGTTGTTTGCAGCCTCTACAGTAATGATAGCCATACTATAGGTGCAACCATAACAAAGGGGTATCTGTGGTGTGAAGTGCCCATGGTTCCTAAAGTTGAGCAGCAATGTTTTCAATAGTTATAGGGGCAACAGCCTGGATGATTGATCTGACCTTGCAACATTATCCAAAATGACTTTGTTATGCTAGCTGTACAACATAATTCAGAATTTATCTGCTGACTGAAAATTCTTTGACAGCAGCTGTACTAAGTATAAATGTACTATCTATTAGAGACATATGAAAATTTGTGCTAGACTGGGACATGAACCTGGATTTCCTGCTTATCAGAGAGGTTGCCTTAACCTCTTTGGCTGTCCTTTCTTGCTCCCTGAACTGACCCAAACTTACATATTTCACATTTTCTACATTCTACAAGTAAAATCCCCTACATTCATCACCTACTGCTCACCAACACTATTAACTGGATGCCCACACAGTGAGAATAAGCCTACAAGAAATTGAGATCACTGTTGTTCATGTCGTTTTCCCATCTAGGCTTGCAACAATTCATTTGCATGTCTTAAAGAGAATACATTATTGACATTTCACAGGTGTACAAAATAATTAAAAATTTATTTGCTGACTATAAATTCTTTGACATCAGTTGTGAGATCCAAACCTGGGTTTCCTGCTTATCGTGAGCAGTCCCCTAAACCACTTTAGCTAGCAGTGCAGGCTACAGTTGTTATTTTTTTCCTGAGGGTATGCTGCTCTACTGTATGGCTTAATGATAACAGCATCCTTTATGAGAAAATATTCCAGAGTTAAAATTTTCAGGCAGGAACTACTTAGGAGGATATCATCATAAGGAAAACCAAAACTGCTGTTCTAAGAGTCACACCAGGAAATGTTACATCTGCAGGAAAGGACCTAACTCAGTGGATAGTCATAATGTGCCATTTTTTGAGAACCAGTTTCATTTTTCCAGAAACTCATTAACTTAGAGGACATTCACAATCAAAGTTAGGCCATACCCAAAAGTATTTTCATCATTTGAGTCCTTCACATTGTTTAATTCCCAGATTTAACTTTATACTCTTGTTGCCCTAAGCTTTCTAAACCTTATCCACTTAAGCCTCTGATTAAAAATTGACTAAATTAGCAAAATTTTGAACATGGCAATTTAACATGAAAATATGGAATCCACCATGGATGCATACAGTATATTAATCAAATGGTACTCTACACTTTTTCCTGGTGGGGTCAGGGATTTTCCCTGCCTCGTGATGACTGGGTGTTGTGTGATGTCCTTAGGTTAGTTAGGTTTAAGTAGTTCTAAGTTCTTGGGGACTGATGACCATAGATGTTAAGTCCCATAGTGTTCAGAGCCATTTGAACTCCACACTTTAATACTTTTCTAAGAAGCTATCTCATACTTAAACAAGATTATTGTTGAATTTGTGGTTATTGGTGCAGTTAAGGTAACATACATCACTAATGACATACGTCTTTATGTACATTCATTTATTAAAAAACATGAGTGTTACAGCACATGAGAAATCCAGCATTGGACTGCTCAAAAGAAAGTCATTCACAGATAAAACACACTTTCCACTTATTGATAGCCAGCACAGAGGCCCACAAAGAGGTGCAGAGCATGGTGGAGAGGTTGTCCTGAGGTACTGTAGCAGTGTGTAGGAGACTGGCCACAGTGAGATGTAGTAGTCTTCATGCCAGTGCAGAGGTTGAATATGGCGTCTGGTTCTGGAGACGGGAGGTGCATCAGATGGCATTAGTTCAGTGGGAGCATTGTCATCATGTTCATGTACTGATGGAAGGCCTGAGAGGTCGTTGTCATGGGATGATGGGCAAGCAAGTGCCTCAGGAGAGTCTTCCAGGTTCCATATTGGTTTTACAAGATGTACCAATACTGTCTGAGGTTTGCCAAGCATCATGCACATAGTTTTGGTGTAATGTGCGACCAGATTATGTGGCCCTGAGTAGGGGGGCTGAAGAGCTGCACATACAGAATTGTTCTGAAATATGATGAAGCAGCATGTTTCCAATTCTTTATGGAGGAACAAGCATGGAGTGGTGTGAGGCTTAGGTGGTGGTATCCAAACTTAGAGATGAGTGCACAGACACATTCAACCAGGACATGTAATGAATCTTGAGAAGGAGGTGTGGGACATCATCCACAAACTCAGTAGGCAGGATTGATGACTTGCCATACAGGATTTCTGCAAGTGATGCATCCAGGTCATCCTTGTGCACTCCATGTATGCCAAGAAGTATCCACGGAAGTACCTCAGACCAGAGCCTGCCATGGCACATAACCCCAGCCTTGAGTGTCCTACACCATTGTTCAACCAGGCCGTTGCTCTGCTGGTGGTAGAGCATGGTGTGGTACTTCAGCACACCACAAAGAGCACACAGCCAGTCAAACAGGTTAGACTTGAAATGGCAGCCCTGGACCATCATCAGGGTTGAAGTGCACCCAAATCAGAAGCTCCACATGTTGATGAACACAAGGGCAACAATGTCGACTGTGATGTCCTCCAGAGGAATTGCCTCAACCCACCGAGTGCCCCAGCTGATTGCAAAGAGTATTTATTTGAAACACTCAGACAGAGAGAGTGAACCCACAAGATCGACGTGAACAAGCCTCAGTCTGCCACGTGGGAGGAGGATGGAGGGGGGAGGGGGGTTGGCAAAGGTGCCAAAGGGGGGCAAGCCATCCCTGGCAACTTTCTACATTGGCATGGGTGCATGCCCTCACCTACTTGCAGCAGTACTGCTTGACTCCCAGCCAGACATTACCAGTGTGGTGGCTGCTCTTACAACCAGGTAGATCAAGTTATGTAAGGCATCAAAGATGTCACACCACAGTTCAGGCAGGCTGACTGGTTGGATCCTGCCAGGCAATGTATTGCAAAGCTCTGGTGTCATCACTTGGGAAAGGTGATGAATTTTAAGCACGAGTGAACTCAATCGGTTGGTGTGTAGCTGTTGGACTCACGTGTCAGCAGCCTGCGGCATTCCAGGTCTTCAAGGTCAGTAGGCATGGTGATGATATTGACCCATGAGAGGTAGTCTGACACCATGTTCTCTGCCCTATGGATGTATTGCACATCTGTGGAATACTGGCAGATGAGGCTGAGGTGACAAAACCTGTGGAATGGGAGATGCTGAGATGGGTTGTGATGGGTTGACAGTTTTTTTGAGAAGAAGCAGACTGGTTCTGTAGCGTCAACTACATTCTGTTGTAGCACAGCGCCAATGGTCATGTTGCTGGCACCTGCCATGAGGCACGCATGTGCTTCCAGTATGGGATAGGCAAGGATAACAGCCTTGGAAAGTGTGGTCTTCAAATTGTTGAACATGTCAGTCATGTCATTTGTGCAAGGAAGATACCATTTGCTTGACGTGTTCTTCCTGGCCAATGCATCAGTCAAAGGTATGTGTATGGAAGCTGAGTGGGGGAGGTATCAGTGATAAAAAATGACCAAGCCTAGAAAGCGTGTTAGATCAGAATAATCTACTGAGAGAGGCAGGCTGGACCCGGTCCAAAGTAGGGCACATTTCACTGGATGAAATGCTGTGACCCAGAAAAGTGACAGTGTTGTTAATAAGCTGCAACATTTTATGATTCATCTCAATGCCGTACAATGCCAAAGCCATGTGAACTTGTCAAGATGCTCGCTTACAGATGATGAAAACACAAGAATATCGTCAAGATACGCATAGGCAGAGGGAAAATTAAACAACACTGAGTTGATAAAATGTTTCCACGCTTGGATGGCAATTTTAAGGCTGTAAGGCATTAATTGATAGGTACTCAAAGAGCCCAAACAGCATAATGATAGCAGTCTTAGACATGTCAGATGGGTGGATGAGAATTTGGTGGTATGTCCTACAGCAGTCGAGCACTGTAGACACTTGGGCACCATGTAGCAACTGTGTAGAGTCCTGGATGTAGGGAATTGGAATTGGGTAGTTACTGATGATGATGTGAGAACTTAGGGTTCTGTAAACACTGCACATACAGAATATACCATCTTTCTTTAACATGAGGTATATCGGCAAGTACCAGTTGCTGTTTGAGGGATGTAGGATACCCACATCGATTAAGTCTTTGACAATGTCTTTAGCACAGTGTAGCTTGAATGTGTTATGTCACCAAGCCTTGTGTTGAACCAGAGCCACCCCCATGATATTTATTTTATAACAAGTGCCACTGGTGATGGTGTCTAAGAAGTGGGTGTCGTGAGATGGGGCTATGGGTGGAGTGAGCTGCAAGTCAATGATAACTGATGAAATATAGCATTTACAGGAGATGGACTGTTGGTGCGCAGGAGGTAGGGGCAGGTCCACCAGGGATGCAGGTGATGTGTCAGCTGATACTGTGAGATCCTTGGTGAGAAGCACTGTGATGGCAGGCAGGACTGTGGCGGCATGCTAGTACCAAGGATGATGTTGCAATCACTATGTGTGTCATGCGGAAGCTAGTGCAGCTGTTGGGCCTCATGTAGTGGTATCTGTGTTGTTGCTATGAATTGAGGGAGCTACATGTTGGCTAGGATCACAACGATCAGGTCAAGGTTGTGCTCAGAAGCCTAAGCATTGGTAGAGAGGCGACAGAAATCTGACAGAACACATGACAGTTCATGGGACATTGCTGTGATGTGTGAGAGCAGCTCAAAGTTTGTGCACAGAATACTGCAAGAGCTCTTAGAATGTGGTCATGATCTGAGAGGCTAGTGACATGCAATTGATGAGGATTGCCAGTTGCAGGGAGACAGGAATGGGTATCAGGTGTGGGTTGTAGCACATAGCTGTTGTCACAGGAGATCAAAACAGCTGAACACTGGTGAAATGCGTCAGCTTGAAGATCAGGAGAGAAGTCATAGTGGTGGAGGAAGCTGACAGGTTCATCCATTTCTGCCATGCAAAATAAACTTATCGTGGGAAAGACAGAGTGATATACAGGCAGAGCTGTGAATAGCATTATGTGACCTGTTTGAAGAGGTGAGAGGCAACGAAGCTGCAGAGGGATCAATAGGCACTGCTGTGGCAGAGATGACACTGACATCTGCTCCTGTGTCCATAAAGAAGTGGAGGCTGGACATAGTCTCATGCACACATAGGCAGTGAGCATGTGCCTGAAGAGGACACTGTGTGAGCTGGGCTGGTAGATGCTGTGTAGCATCGAGGCAGGCCGTAGCACTAAAACGTGTCCACTGTGGCATTTTGGACTGCACAGAGGCCTGCAGTTGGGAGCAGCAGCACCAAACATTGCGTGAAACCAACAGTGTGGATAGTTAGGGAGGAGAGGGGGGAGGTGTTGTCATCAGACTGGCTGGTCGGTCGCTGCTTTGGCTGAAGCTGGTGCGCCTGGGTTGTTGACACTGGCAGTGCATGCTGGAGGCCACCAGGCAGCAGTGCCATAGCAATGGCAGATTGACTCAGCCAGGTGTAGCTGCAGCTGCAAGAAGGAGTGGGAAGCAGGGAGGGTGCTGCCACCACCATGATGGTCACTGACGGCACTCGAGGCATGTGCTGGCGATGGCGTGACAGGAGCCAACACAGAAGGTGCGGGAGCAAAGGCATCTAGTATGGCAGAAGAAACCAGCATCACCAAAAATACATGTGGTTGGGAGATTAGATGCGCAGAAGCATGAGAGAGAAGGCATCTGGTGTAGTAGATGCACCTGGTGTCACTGAAAAGCCATGCAGGTGGGAGGCAAGATGCATGGAGATGCTGGTGTCTGACGTGATAGTTCAAATGGCTCTGAGCACTATGGGACTTAACATCTGAGGTCATCAGTCCCCTAGAACTTAGAACTACTTGAACCTAAGGACATCACACACATCCATGCCTAAAGCAGGATTCAATCCTGTGACTGTAGCAGTCGCACGGTTCCAGACTGTAGCGCCTAAAACCACTGACGTGATGGAGGTGACCTGTGTCACCACTAAAGCTGGTGGTGGAGCCAATGTGGAAGAGGCAAAATGCAACACCTGGTGACCATGCATGCAAATCACATGGCAGAGATGACCGGCATTGCTGAGTAAGTATGCAGAAACAAAATCATGTGACTGGAGCACATCATGACAGGGTGGAAGGGCATCGTCAACATGAATTGTGAGATCACTGCAGAACAAGGAGCTGAGTGGAATGAGGCAGCAGGTTGTAGACTCACTGAATGGGCCTTGCAGCTCTGGCTTTGCCCGTGGGTCAGCAATGTGATATGGAATGGCATGATGACATCCTTTATAAGGAAATGTCAGCAGTCAGCATGCAGGGCAGCAGACGAGGTTGGCCATATTGTGCCTGAAATGTCTTCTTTACAGTAAGTAGCAATCTATCTTTTCCTACATTGTTCAGACTTTACTGAATTATGCAGTGCCTGCTGGAAGACAATGATTGAGTGCAGTACCTACTTTCTTGAAATAAATATGACATTTCTCACAAAAATGTGCTATATATCCTTCATATTTGATACAATAACTTTCTTACAACAAATATTTAATTCTTTGAGAACATTACCAATAACATCGTATTTCAAAATGTGAATGCGATTCTCAACTAGACACTCATGAGGGACAGTTTGGAATACTCCTTACTCCTTTGTCTTTCAAAGTGTATACAGTCATTGTTTTAGTAGGGGATTTACTTTTGGGATGACCTACTTTTCCAACAAAGGCCAGAAATAAATGAAGCATCACTATCATGCCCTGCAAGTAGTTCCTCTCGCAAAGTTAATGCTATCTACAACCCACCTTGAATACACTTGTTACCTCTCAACACGGCTCGCCACATCAAAATAAACAATAAATCTGCTCAGTAGTTGCACTATTCCATATAATAATTCATTTTTCGGATTAATCATGTGCAAGTATCACTCATCAGAAATGTAAAAAAAGGATTAACATCACTATTTAGGAATGATGTGTGATACCACAATGCATCATTCTACTATGTCTCGATAACCCCAATTACATCCCATGCCACACAGTGGAGGGGCAGTTTCATTGGTATCACACCTCCTTCACCATGAGACATTAGGTATCAACAGATGATTATTAAACTGAAATTACTATTCGCATTTCTTACTGTTATGTGACTCTACTCTGGCATTATATTTGCTTATTCAAATAAAATCCTACCTCTAAATCAGACAACTGTGGTGCGCGTGCACGCGCTTTTGTGTGTGTGTGTGTGTGTGTGTGTGTGTGTGTGTGTGTGTGTGTGTGTGTGTGTGTCTGTGTGTTTGTGTGTGTGTGCGTGTGTGTGTGTGTGTGTGTGTGTGTACCTGCATGTTATAGGATCCATCTGAAAGCTAGCAAAGTTATGAATCATTTTTGTGTACGTGTCAGTGACTCATTTGCACTATTCGGTAAGTACTCTCTCTTATTCCTAAATTAAACAATATAAAGTCAAGGATGGAATAACAACAATATGGAAAGGCAGATTCCTACTCATCACATATAACAGGCAATGATCATAGGCAGGCATAATGAAAAAGAATGCTGGAAACATTCATCTTTTGGGCTGTATCTTCTTTGTAAGAAGTAGAAAACATGTTCACACAAGTAAATCTCAGACATGCACATAGCCAATGTTGTTTTCAGATACTAAGGACAACTGTGACTGCAACTGAGGTGAGCAGGAATCTAGCTGGGGTTAGTAGTGGGAGTCCTGAAGAGGTGTGGAGCAGGGAGGGGGAGGGCTAGAAGCAGCGTAGGTATGGGGTTAGACACTAAAGCTGCCTGTGAGAAGGTGTAAGGACATGGTGGGATCACAACAGGGCTGCTAACTGCAGAATATGGAGTCTGTGCCATCGAAAGGGAGAGGGTAAGGAGAGAGGAAAGGAGTAGAGAAGGGGGAAGAACTATGTAGGTGCATTGGTGGGATAGAAAGTGTGTGTAATACTGGAGTGGGAGCAGGGAAAGGGATAGGCATGTGGAGGTCAGGGACTAGCAAAAGTTGAGACCAGGAGGGGTTACAACAACAAAGAATATTTTGTAGGTATTGCTCCCATTTGCACAGTTTAGAAAAGTGGGTGTTGTTGGAAAAAATTGAATGGCATAGGCTGTGAAGCAGTCATTAAAATAAAGTACATCATGTTAGGTTGTAGTCCAAGGAAACGCACTCATTTCTGTAAGACTTGGTATATTTCATTACAGACATCCACATTACAACAAGTCATACAGTCAACTGAACAAGCAAGATGGCATGGACTGTTAGGCTGCAGAGACAAAGAACTTGCAATGGTGGAGATATGTTGTTTGTACTTGTCGAAGCCACACAGCCCCCCCTCCCCCCTCCCCACAGTGTGGAGCATGGCTTGAGCACAGTGGTAGGGGGGGGGGGGGGTCTGGCAGTGAAGATGGTGAGGGAGACAGCTGTGATGTGATGGGGATGACCATCTCCAGAGGTTGTGGCAGGGACCATGCTGGGAGTTTGACGTGGAACTCCTGAAGGTGGTGTGGGCAGATGAGGTATCAGCCTATGCATGAGGATGGAGCACTGTGTGGAGGGACTGTGCCCTCACAAAATCGGCTGGCAGCATTTGAATTGTAACCCTCCCTAGGGGGGTTACCATATCTTGGAGGAGCATGTGGTCAACTCTGTGTGGGAGCAAGTGGGAGCCAGCGATCGACTGATGAACCAGGTCCTCAGTCGTGTGAGGCCGAGTTGTCTTGCAGCAGGATGAAGATGTGATTGTTGACAATGAGGATGGTGATGTCCTCCACATACTCAGTTGGGACATCGGTTTGCAGAACCACTAGAGGGGGTAGGGGGGAGGAGGTAGAAAGAGAGGGCGAGAACCCGAGGAATGGAGTTGATGGTGAGGCAGACACATGTTTGGGTGAAGGCTGCGGCAGCAGCTCTGAGGGGTCATAGCATGAGCACAAGTCCTCAGTGCTGGGGTATTTCAGTTGGACTGTAGCCCAAGGAAACACACTCATTTCTATATGACTCAGTATATTTCATTACAGACATCCACATTACAACAGGTCATACTGCCAACTGAATGAGCAAGATGGCGTGGGCCATTAGGATACAGAGTGAAAGGACTTGCAATGGTGGAGGTATCTCGTTTGTACTTGTTGACGGCACAAACTATATACAAATATGGAAAATCAAAACAAAATTAAATAAGCATAATTAGGAATAATACAGCTTCTGACCCATATACATGTAAAAATCAGCAAATTGACATATTCTCATTATCCTTTTATTTTTCTGTCTTGGGCTTGGTCCAAATGAGTCATTAGGTTTTGACTTCTCCTGTTTCTCAATTCCCTTCTCTTCATGGCTCTATTGCTCTCTCTCCAAAGTCAGTTCTGCTCACATATTTCTCCACAAAATCCATTCCTAAGCTTAGATCTACTGTTAGTTGTACAATCACTTGGCAATTAGCAAAAAATCAACATTCCCAACCTAAAAATCCATAACTTCCTATTTTTTCCAGTTTGCTATGAACTCCAGACGTAGTTATTATCCTGAACTGACAGTGACAGAAATTGTTGTGAATCTTTCACCCAGAAAGTTCTTTGTGAAAGACTGTGGAACCCCTAGAATCTCAGACTCTGTACCAATCAAAACACTGCTATTTATCCCCCCTATACTACCATAAATTATTGGATGAAGTCTACCTGCTGTGACATTTTATATTGTTTTGTATCTCCTCCAAATGATCTCCACATATCTCCCAACATGCATTTTCTTTTCTGTTGAATACAGGTTGTTCTCTGGTAAGTCAGTCTTCAGATCTACCTCAATACAATTTTAACACAGTCCTTTTATTATTATCATGCTCACATTCTCCCAATTTTCTGACCATCTTAAATTATTACTCTCTTTTTCATGCTTTACAAGTTATAAGTTTTTTTCATTGCAGCAAATTAATTCCATTCTGGTTCCATTTTGGACATACATTCAGGTTATGGTATCATCTAAAATTATGTGCCCTCTTCCACAAGAACATAAGCTCTCATACAAGAACATTTACTAGCAACATTACTGTAATAACACTGTCTACCTCTAAATATATAGCCTCATTACTCACCATTGCCACAGAATTTTTCTTATCTTCCATACAAATAACTATTTCATTAGGATCTGCACTATTCTGTGTTGACCCATCTTCCACTTCACCACTGAAATTAATCAAATCAGCACATGCAACAACAGCTGCATGGTCAACACTGACACCATTTTGCAATTCTATTTCCTTTAATACTGAAGTATTCTTCTTTGGTTGTAGCCTTTAACAATCAGTTGTTTTGTTAATTCCAGAACTGCTGCTAATATCACTACTCTCACCTTTGGTGGTTTCCATAGCTCCTATCACTGGACCTGGCACTGATTTTCGGTCTGACTTCAACACTTGCAGCTCTGTCACTTTTACTCTCACCTTTGGTGGTTTCCATAGCTCCTATCACTGGACCTGGCACTGATTTTCGGTCTGACTTCAACACTTGCAGCTCTGTCACTTCATTTATCCTTACATGTTCATATTCACTTTCAACCCTCCATTCACAATCAACCAATTCCTCAATTTTAATTCATCATTAACCCCTCTACATTGTTCTTTCATCATATCATGTTTCTCAAATTCCCTAAACCATTCTAAAATTTCATTACTTCCTAGGATTACATCCATTACACACACCTGAGAAATCTTTCTTTAACCAAAATTGATGTCCCACTACTTTTTATATTGGGTCCTATTATTCAAGTGCTCCAATGAAGGCCCTAGATCATGTGCATTGCAGTTTTCTATTTGACTGTTTTGTGTGTTATCTTGCTGCCTACACAGCCCATTTTCACCTCTCCAATTACTACGACTGTTTGGAGACATTTACTCCTCAGTTTCGTTTTGATTTTCCCTGAACTATTGCTTCTTTCCCTCCAATTCTCATTCTGATGGCCATTTCCACCCCTGTCGTTTCTGTCCCCACTGACTGTGAATTGTCTTATCACCTTCAAAGCTACTGTTTTTCAGTATTCTGGGATAGAAGTAATTGCCTGGTCCATAAACTTAAGGAATGCAGCCATTAAGTCAGTTGGGCTTTGGGTCAGTTCTCACTGCAGAGATTCTGGCAGATGTTGCTTAAAATTGAGAGCCCTGTTAGAGTACCTAGGGGCCTATTGAGATCCATGAGCTTATTTAATTCTAACTTACAAAACTCATGCACGTTAACCCTCACACTTCTGTACACTGGGCCACTTATAAATTAATATTGAAGTGGATTTTGTTTTAACAGACACCAGAACATGTCTAGCAAAATAGTTTCAAATGTTTTCATAAACATGGAAAACCCACAATATTGAATTGCCCTGAGGCACCGATGAGGTTGACACCAGCATCGATATGCTGGTCTTTGTACTCTGAGCATCATCTTTGGAGTCTGAGCATTGTCTTTGGGCTGTTCTGCCATGTTCAGTTCTCTGTGAGCCTTGCATGTGTCTAGGTGAATAAATGAACTACTGCTAAATTACTGTTGTTTAGTGTAACCAACCCAAACTTCACCATCACTGGTGACCCCGAGTTGTAACGTCTTTCATTTTCACCATTTTACTGTGTCTGCGAACTCTGCATCAGTTATTTTCACATGTATTACATCAACACAGCATTCAAACAATGACTTCGGCCCAGTGCCTAATGCCGGATTTTGTGATAGACATGCATCATATTGCGGGTGATGTACACCCACCAGGACTGCAACACGATGCCTCTCACTCGACGATTACGCCAATTTCGCCGAATGTTTTCAAGCCTGCAACAATAAGTGAGGTTAGGAGTGTGCATGACTCCGGCTATCAAACGTCTTTGTTGCCACCACATGTGCTCTCCCTCATCGACTGTGCAGTTCCCTCTTACGGATCTCCGTGCAGTGTCAGACCAATGCTGATTTCTGCAAATGCTTCTTTGGACAACCTACCACCGCCAGGACAATGATTTACCACGCTTCAATCTGTGCAGTACCACACAGATTCCTGCCATATGGCCGGAACTGCTTCATTCATAGGTATACCTCCTCAGCATCCGACCTCGCCCACACCTGCCTCAGTTTGGCATCAGCACATGCCTTCCTACTTCAACACCTCAGCCTGCAACAGGAACAATAACTTGTTATCTGTGCCTGACCTCCACCTCTGTCCCACTGCTACGCCTCAGTGTTTTGTGCCTTGTGCCACGACATTCACCTTATCTGCACACCGTTTTGAGTGGAGTGAGTATGAACAGTGAACATTCACACATTCCGTCCCACATTCGACATCATTTCCCACACTGTGCTTCTGGACATCCCACACCTTCCCAGCCTCCCTGCAACACAGGTGGCCCTGGCTCTGATCATATGTCGAGCTATCTGTGGACTAACACGCGTTCTCAAACTCTGAACTTTTTCTCACCTGTCGCCCCCACGCCGGCTCCAGTCGAGCTTCCGCTACTGTTCTCAGC
The DNA here is from genome assembly GCF_023864275.1 of Schistocerca cancellata. Taxonomy (NCBI): domain Eukaryota; kingdom Metazoa; phylum Arthropoda; class Insecta; order Orthoptera; family Acrididae; genus Schistocerca; species Schistocerca cancellata. The sequence goes on along the minus strand of NC_064627.1, from coordinate 910,436,053 downwards.
ACATCTTGGTGCCTTATCCACGTCAGTGTTCCACGATGCGTCAGTCCAAACACTCCCACTACGTGTTGAGCTTCCGCAACCACAATCGACACATTATGGTGTCTCACCCACATCGGCCTTCCGTGTCGTGGCGGATCGCGCTCAACCACAATGTGTCACCTTCACGCTGCCACCCGAACAGCCATCATTGCCACATCCCCTGGAGGCACACTCTCCTGGAATACTACAGCAACAACAGCATGATTCAGGCAGTGCCCCGACGAACTCAACTCAACCTGTTCTTCCGAACATTCTACAACGCTTACTGACGCTGCCACCGTTTAATCCCAACAGAGCAACAACCTGGTTCAAAATTGTGGACGAAGTGTTCAACCATTACAAACTTGCCGAGTCAACCAGATTTCTGTGCCTCATAACCCACCTGCATGACCAGGAGGACTTGATTGCTGACCTGGTCGATGCCCCGGATTCATCTACCCAGTACACTCTAGCCAAAAAGACAGTTCTACATTGGCTTGCATGCTCAACTGAGGCAGCAATACGGCAACTGCTCCACGTTGAGCAACTAGGCAATGACAAACCTTCCCAGCTCTGGAGATGGCTATGCGCCCTGGTCAGCGCCAATATATTCTCTGACACAGCTCTCCTCGCCATCTGGTCAGATAAACTATCTCCTCACATCTGATTTGCTCTGGCTCAAAGGTCTCCTGAACCAATTGAGAAAAGAATGACAATTGTTGACAAGCTACACAATGCATCACTGTTCTATTTCGTCAGCCACTGCCTACCTGACAAGTCTCAGATTCAGGCTCGTCGCCCTGCGGTTGGACAAGGCCGGGGCCCTACTGTGCCGACTGTTCAGCTCGCTCCGGGAAACAGTAAACAAGCAACTGGGATGTCACCGAATCCACCCATGGTCATGCCCCCTCCTGCAACCAAGCCTGCTGCGGCCACCGAACCTCAGCCACTACCACTGGCAATGAACTTTTTGCAGGAAATGCAACCACACTACCCATACTGTTAGTTCCACACACGGTTTGGTGAGGCGACATGGAACTGCAATCCACCCTGCTACTTCCCAAACGCTAATCGCAGGTAGGTCCGAGTGCTGTCTCCTGCACACAACATGATGGGCACCCCCAGTGCTCCATTCTGTCCAGGAACGACCGGATGATTGTGGACAACTTTACATTAAAGACATTTCATTGGGATACCTTTTCCTAGTGGAAAAGCAATGTTTTGCTGCTGCCTATGTAATTAGCATCAGCAAATATCTGCCCTCCTCATAATTCACTGCAAAACGTGGATTCAACTAAACTACAATGCTTGGGTTCAACTTCACACGTCGTATCAATCTCCACAAACTGCAAAGTCGAGTGGACTTTTTTGTGTGCGAAACTGACGAACCAATACTAGGCACTGACTTCTTGCGACACCACAAACTTTCACCGGCCCTAGTGCAAAACACCATGTTTCATCATCCATCCAAGACTCACTTCTCCTGTGCTCCGTCGTGCAAATCCCCCCCACCCCACCCACCGTGACATCTGTCAGAGATCGTCTCATCCATACATGCTCGTCTCTGTTGACGACGCTACAAGAAACCACGCACAAGTGCACTGTCAAGCTTGAACACGTCACTCGCCTACGCAAGGAAAACTACGAGCTCTCCCTCTGGCCCCACGAAACACAACTCCAGGTCTCTGATGCAGCAAAGAAATTACGGACACTACAGCAAGAACAAAGCAAGGTCAGTGCGTGTGCCGACTCTGCTTGCAGTCCCAGCAATCGAGCCTCTGTGTGTTTATTTACCTCCTGCTACCCCTCACAATTGTGCTATCAAGGCTGCCATTACATGTACTGACAGTTCTGAAGGGCCATATGCTCCTAACATGGCATCGTTTGACACTCAGCCTGACAGAAGTGTGCATGCGCAACTAGTATCACATGTTCCTGAACTAACGGCTCCTACCCCACACCTCACGGACACCACCTCAAATTATGCAATGTCGGCCCCTGTGCGTCGCCATGTCTCCACCACTGAAAACACAAACAGTGCAGTCGCGCCAAGCGTTTCGCCCGTGACTGTGCTGCCACAGACCGTGCCCTCGGACGATGGACCCACTAATGGCTCACGAGCTGTACCGAGCTCACCCGACCACAGTGCCACTGCTTCGGGTCAGCGGCTATCTTGTCACGTTGACTCTAGGGACACTTCACTGCCTCAGCTCTCGTCAGATCTGCCGAGTGGCTCCGAACACCATGACCACGCCTTGCCTGCCCCGCCCGCCACACATTGTAAACAAATCGCCTCGCAAGCCACTGGCAACATTTCTGTCATCACCAATGGCACAGTTCACAAGCTTCGCCTCACGCCAGGTCCCCCGATCTCCAGTAAACCACATCGACTTTGTCTGAGCGCCTCTCCGACCATAAAAGTCAGATTTCTAAACTAGTAAGCTCCGGCATCATTGAACCCTCTGCCAGTAGCTGGTTTACGCCCATACATATGACACCCAAGAAAGACAGGTCCTGGCGCATGTGAGGAGACTAATGTTGATTAAACGCATGAACAATTATGGACACCTACCCCATACCCAACATTGCTGACTTTACCAGCTCCCTCGCAGGTGCGGCCACGTTCTCTGTCATTGATTGCAAATGAGCTTACCACCAGATCCCCATGGCACATGAAGACATTGAGAAGACAGCAATAATCACCCCGATCAGGTTATTTCAGTTTCGATTCGTGCCCTTCAGTCTGAAAAACGAAACCCAGACCTGGCAACGCTTCATCAACGAAGTGCTATTCGATCTAAAATTCTGCTTTGCATATCTTGATGACATTCTTGTGTTCAGCCCCTCTGCTGAGGACAACATTCAACATGTGCAAACTGTTATGAACACTCTCGCGGCAGCAGGCATCGAGACCAACCAGGACAAATTGAAGCTACATCACCTCACTGTCACTTTTCTTGATTTTTGGGTCTCTGCTGACGGCATTTCACCCCCTCCCCCTGAGAAAGTACAAACAATACTAAACCTACCCAGACCTTCATCATTCAAAGAGCTCTGGCCTTTTCTAGGGACGGTTAATTATTATCGCCGACATCAACCTCAGGCTGCGGAGATTCAGGCTCCACTGATGGACGCCTTGGCAGGCACCAACACTTCTGGATCTCGGCCCGTTCCATGGACCCCTGCTATGACTGACTCTTTCAGTGCCCTCAAAAATCTTCTTGCCGACACCTGCACCATCGTGCATCCTCATCCCAATGCGCAGCTTTTCATCACCACAGATGTGAGCGATACTGCCATCGGCGCTGTCCTTAGCAAGACAATTGATGGCCAAACTTTGCCTCTGCAGTTCTTCCCATGCAAGCTCACCAATGCACAACGGAAATATTCTGAGTTTGACAGGGAGTCGCTCACGGTCTATGAAGCGATCGAGCATTTTAAGACTAACATTGAGGGACGTTCTTTCTATGTTTTAACAGACCACAAACCGCTGGATGCGGACATTAGAAACCTGCCAGATGACCCGCCTCCTCACCACTTCAGATACATGGACTTCATATCTCAGTTCACCACCGATGCAGAAACATAATGGGTGCTGACAATATAGTTGCTGATTTCCTTTCACAAGTCGACACCGTCCATTCGCTGTTAGACCTTTCTGAACTGCCTAACCTCCAACCTGCTGACGAGGAAACACAAAATCTGATTTCAGACTCTACTTCTTCACTACACTTTGTCCGCACCACCTTCCCTAGCATTTCTGGTGTGATCTAGTAGGACGACAGTACAGGTACGTTATGCCCCCTCATCCCAACCATGCTCCGACGATCTGTCTTCAATGCATTGCATAATTTAGCCCACCCCAGTGTTCGTGCGTCCTCCTGCCTTGTAGTGGAGCACTTTGTGTCGAGAAATGTCAACAAGGACTGCCAACAATTGGCACGCTCCTGCATTGTGTGCCAATGCTGCAAAGTACACAAGCACACTTCACCCCCCCTCGGCTTCTTTTCGATCCTTCCTGGGCGTTTCCAGCATATTCATATTGACATTGTTGGCCCTCTCTCCCCCTCTAACGGCTTTCGTTATGTTCTCTCATCTATCGACTGAACAACTCGCTGGGTCGAGGCTGTCCCCTTCCCCAATATTATGGCAAAAACTGTAGCTCGAGTTTTCGTCGAGTCATGAGTATCGCATTTTGGATGAACAGCTATCATCACGACTGACCAGGGCAGACAATTTGAGTTGGCCCTGTTCAACGGGATTTGTAACATTTGCGGCATCCAGCCCATCCATACCATAGCATATCTTCCGCAAAGTAACGGGCTAGTCAGGCACTGGCACCGCACTCTCAAGGCGGCTCTTCAATGCCACGACTCTCTATGGACAGAGGCCCTTCCCCTTGTGCTACTTGGCATTCGTACGATCCATAAGGAAGACCTCAAAGGCACAATAGCCGAGTTCGTATATGGCCAGGACATTGTTCTCCCTGGCAAACTTGTGAGCCCTTCCGCTTCTCTCCCTCAGTCTGACTTACCTTCCTTCGTTGACCACGTCAGACACCACTTCATCAACCTCCATATCCCTCCGCCCACCAGTCATTCCCGCCCTAAGGTTCACATCCCAAAATCTCTGGGCAATTGCGAGTATGTCATGCTCCAAGATGACACTGTCAGTGCACCCCTCCAGCCTCCATATACCGGCCTGTACCGAGTTCTCCAGTGCTCAGCCAACACCTATGACATCCAGATGAAAGATTCAGCTGTTACAGTCTCTCTAAAGAGACTTAAGCCTGCTCATGTCGAGACTTCTTCTAACCCCCTTCAGGCCATGAACACGCCAGTCACTGTCATGGCTCGTGACGCTCCGACCACTCCCTCCACGTCGGACTTACACACTAAATCGAGTGACTTCCAGCTCCAATCATCGAGCTCTCTTCAGACCTCGCCCTCTATGTCGGTCTCACACACTCCGTCGAGTGACTTCCAGTTATAACCTTGCCCTCTACTCCAAGCTCACGCATTCCATTGAGTGACCACATGCTCCCCATGTCAAGCTTACCTACGATCACGCCCTCACCGCTGGGCCCTTCGCTGGTCCCTTCGACCTCTCCACCATTGCCTGCCTCACCCTGTCGAGGTTTCTCACGCCCCTCCATCTCGAACGTGCCCTAGCTCAAGGTGTTTGTGCCTGTCCCCCACAGGCATAATCCATGACATCTCAATAATACTGCGTGATTATACATTGTTTGTTGTGTGTTTCTCTTCATCCAGTGCTCATGACACCATTCCTAGCCACCTGGTGAAATGTGTTCCCCTCCCGCCCAACGTCGACCTGGACATGCTTCGTGTGTTCGCCATACCTACTGGAGACATTGTCGGCATCACTCCGTTCCACCTGCAAACCGCTGGCCTACCTGTTACCACATGACCAGCACGCCCAGTATGACGCCCAGCTCACTTCAACGACTTCCATGTTCGATGGCTGAACCTTCATGACATCTACCCACACAGCTCCCCGACAACGCTGTCGAGCTGACCGTGGTCCGGCTGATGCGGACCACCCCTGCCAACGCCTTAGTCACTCCCCCCCCCCCCCGGCCTCTCAAGAGTATTCCGTACTGCTGGGGGGGGGGGGGGGGGAGGTTATGTGGCTCTGATGAGGTCGACACCAGCATCGATATGCGTTCGTCTGTGTACTCTGAGCATCATCTTTGGACTCTGAGAATTGTCTTTGGAATGTTCCACCATGTTCAGTTCTTTGTGAGCCTTACATTTGTTTAGGTGAATAAATGAACTACTGTTAAATGGGTGTTGTTTGGTGTAACCAACCCGAACTTCACCCTCAGCCCCATCTGAGCAGTACATTCTAAATTTCTTCTAATATATATTATTTTTATGGCTTCTGGCATTACTGTCTCAAACCAATCTTTCCATGATGCCAAGAAGTCAATGACTTGTAGCTTCACCTGAAAATAGTTTTTCGTTTGGACTTCACACCTTTGCAAAAGCAAATGCCAAACCAGCCTGTCCCATGGAAAAGCTGCTTTGCATTTTTGAGATCAGCAATCACTTTAATCCTGCATTCCTTTCTCCCCCCCCCCCCCCCCCTCCCCTTCTTTTCCAAAATAATGTATCATGTCCTTCTCTAAAAATCAGTGATCTAATCATTCATCTTAAATGCTGAAGCCATCCTCTCCACAATAATACATTACAACTACATCTACATTTATGTCTACATCTATATGAAGACTCTGCAAATTACACTTAAATGCATGGCAGAGCGTTCATTGAATCACCTTCACAATAATTCCCTATTGTTTGAATAGGTGTATTAGGGAGGATGGAAACTGTTTAATAACTACTTGAATAATTGGAAAAATTGATTAGAAAGAATAGTTGAAAGAAATCGTAAGGTAATTTATGAATATGTGCAGAATCCTGGGTGAACTCTAATGACACCAGTATCAACAAATCTTCAATACCAATACATTCATCAGTAAACATAATTTGTTTTATGTACTGTTTCCCTTCCATCCATTGCATTTACTCTTGATTTTGACAATATCAATGTTTATCCAGGATGTTGCATAAATTCTTTTCTGCTCTGAACTTCTTGATGCAGGATCTCAGCGGCAAGTGAAATGATGAACAGATAGGAATGGACATCTTAAATGTGTGAATAAATTTTGCTTTTCTAATAACTTTTTATAATACTTTTACTGTATGGTTGAAATACACATTTTAACAATTCTGGTAGATGAATGCAAGCATATGTCCATACACTACCCCTTATCGAAACAAAAAGGTGAAAATACAGGAATTATTAAATTCAAGACCATATTTCTTATTTTGCTTCTGACAGATATTTAACAATGTATCAAAACATTATCCTTGCCACAAAACAACTTGTAAAATCACCTTTGGCATTGTCTATAACCCATTCAGTTTACATACAGCTTATATATAAGACAAGAAAAGAATGAAAAAATAATATGATTCAATACAATTGCCCCCCACTGTGCACTGATATCTTGCAGAGGTGCCCAGTGTCTGAGTTTATTTCCCTTCTTGAGGGTTGATAATCCTGTCCGGTATCGGCACAGCCCTTATTTTCAGCCATTGGAGTTATCCAGAATGGTTATCAATTTATATGGATATGTCAGCTTCTTTTAACACAAACATATATAAGTTTTCTCTCCTAACAAAGTGCTTGCTGTAACTGCACAGTCCCACTGTTGTCAGTCCGCATCTGCACTATGTTTAGCTTGTGCAGCACGCGAGCAGCTCATCATCCGTTATCATCACAGTTCACGTTCACGTGTTCGATACTAGCCCAGAGTGGCCATGTCATGCATTTACAGTAGCTGCACAAATTCATGAAGCTCATGTTCAGCAGTGTGATGTGAAATCTTCAATGCAGTGACAACTGGTTTCATATCAGCGGCCCGAGGAATTTATTTGACCTCATCGCTCTCACTTATTCAGTGGGGAGACCAGCCATACATCTGACATCTGTCAACAACATAAGTTCCTTGCTGCTTGTACAACATTGTCGAGCACAGAAAATTCATGTTACACAAAGTATTGACATTTTCAGTTTACCACGTGCACACCCACATATTGTTTTGACACATACTCTTAACACTTTACAGCCAGGTTTCACATGTTTTTGTGCTTTGTTTTTGAGCGTCTCTCATACAGTTGCATTACATAAAGTTTCTGTATTGTTCTTTCCACATACTGTATGCATAACATAATAAAATACAAATACAATTACAGAATATGCTTATGCTATTCATTTGCTGACATGCCACTATCATCCCTTATACACATTATAACCTGTAACATATTCACACCCCTTTTTATATATAGTGTAATAGCTTGTCATTTTGTTTTCATTTTCATTACATTATTCGATTCCAATTATATGAGTACACATTATACTCTCATTTGGTTATACATGCTTCATATGACATTCATACAATAATAGATTCTGTTTTCATTTATAGCATAAATTGACATACATTTCATTTCAGTTTACAATGGCTTCTTGTCAGAGTATATTTATCAATTTGAAAGAATCAAAGAAGTAAACAATAGTCACTATAATAGATAGTACGCACCACTCAGATAACTACGCATGGCCTCACCTCTCTAGCATTCTCTGGGAAGGATCTACACACTACAGGGTTGAGGGAATTCCACAGAAAGGCATTTATGTGCTCAGTTACATTTCATTAATAGACTTAACTGTGACACTAAGAACAAAATAGTTTGTTTTTTATAAACACAATTCAAATCTGAGGCTACCAATCATATCAAATACTTGTTCAGTGTTTAAAAGCTTAGCTCAGTATTTACTTGTTATGTTCATTGTATAAAGAATAACCATTTCATGTACTGAGGTTTACAGAGTTGTACCATCAATACGTTATGTATAATTATCATAAAACAATGTTTATATAAGTAACAAATGTGCATAAACATTTCAATGTAATTCAGGTGTTTGACGCTTTCATGGGTAGTCAACACTCACAGCAGTTAGGTTCGACCCCTTGATTATTTGATAGTACTCAGCCTTAGTTCACCATCATGATATGTGATGTACTACAACTGTTTTCTTCTTCACATACTTTTGCACTATCACATTCATATGTATCATAAACTTACAGCTATATTTACTTCCAACTATATTTTTGTTTATATGGTACCTGATACATTACAAGCATTTATCTTTCTCCCCTTTAGGATGTGTCAGTGCACCATTCCCTGGAAGAAAAAGCTTAATACCAAATTAAAACTAAATCTTCATAGACAGGTGTATAGTGGCTCGATGGCTACTAATATCTTTTTCAAATATTCAGCCCTGTATTCATTCACTATAGTGTGTAGTCATGCTATCACAAAACTTATTTAATGTCATGTGTGCGTCTCTACTCACCTTATAAATTTGAAAGATAATGTGTATTAGAGGTGTGGCGTGACCTCTTATTCAGTTTTCCACTTATACTGTGTTCATTTGTTTACCTGCAGCAAGATGTTTCTCATCCATCAAGTATAATCAGTGCATGCACTTGCAATACTTAAATTTGTAAATATTGTGCACATACAGATATAATGTATATAGTAGCATAGCTTAAGTAAATATCTCATAGTTCAGCATCCCTTTCCTGTGTATATAATATCCTAAGCTTACCTTTGTGTGTGTGTATAATTGTGTACATAGTCGTAGTCATAATACAGACTCTATCTTAATTTTCTATGTCCCTGTTTATTCAATAGGCTTTACAAATGTTAGTGCAGCCTGCAGCTCATCAGGTTTGATTGTTTTGGATGCTCCAACTGTGCCTGTCTGGCGGAAACGTGCTTGCGGTTTGTTGACTAGCTTGTTCCTCAATGCGCTTGTGCTGCCTCACTCTGATACCACTGGCATCACAGCAAGTTGTGTATTGCATTGCCTGCTACTACGCATTTCACAAGTTCATTTATTTGTTTACAATTGGGTTATGCACAGGACAAAGTGTGGTATTTAGAGTATTGTCATCTCTAGAAACACCATTCATATTATCATTTACAAATTTGACATATAAGAAAAACACAAACTAAAATTTTCCTTAACAACTAAAAACATAAATTCTGGAATGTGACTTTCCAGCTTCTTAAATCTAATATTATTGTACATTGTTGTACAACTTAGAGGGTATGCAGCCCTTCTTCAATATATGAACTTTCTCAAGTCTTTTTGTGGGTAAACGCCCTTGTCCTTACCCATGTTCATATGTACCAATCTGTATGCTCCTGGGTAGGGGATATTAGTAATTATGTATAGTCCAGAGTATAGTAGTTGCCACTTATGTTTCAGTTTTCCAATTTTTGTGGATTTGGGGTGTGCTCTAAGTAATATCTTCTGTCCTATATAAAACTGTGTTGTACGTTTCAGCTTTCTGTCATAAATTCCTTTCCTATATTTAGCCCAGATTTCAAGGTTGATTATTGCTTGTCATATTTTATCTTCTAGTGATAATTCTGGTATCGGTACCTTGGGCAAAGGTTTCTCCCACTCATCTACTTGTTTGCAATTGAACATCAGCTCATTCGTTGAAAATCCAGTTGATGTATAGGGAAGGTTGTTAACAACTTGTGAAAAAGGAGTGACATATTCAATCCACTTAGTATGTTTGTGAAGTATGTAGGTCCACACAAACTTGTTGAATTCCTTAAACATCCTTTCTATGGGGGATGCTTTCCATTTACACCCAACAAAATATGAGGCATTATCTGTTAACATGACTTCTGGTTTTCCTACTCTTGCAAAATAATCCTCTTTAATTCATCTTATAATTGAACTGACTGTAATGCACTGTACGGCATACAGATTTATGCATTTGGTGAAAATATCATACTACTATATACTTTACTCCCCCCTGACCTCTGGAATAGGGTCCAGCACCTCCAATGATACCTTTTCTAGAGTTTTTTTTAACCACAGTGGGATGTAGTTCAATCTGTTTGGAGATGTTTGAAAGTTTTGCTTTCTGGGAGAAATTGCACTTTCTTACCACCTGTAGTACTCTTCGTCTAAGGTTGGGGAAATAGCAATATTTATCTGTTTTGTCAGTATTGTGTGTGTATAAGATAAAATCATCCACATATTCCTCTGCAAACATATGTGCCATTGTTCTTGTTCAGGATAGTTCCTATGTAAGAGAACACCTTTGTGAATAGTGAAAAGCCTTTATAATGTTTCATCACTATTTTGCATAAGTTTTGCTCTTACCTTACTTCAGCATGTGTCTTCCTGCTGTAATTACTCCATGTTTTTACACATGTGGACATAGTATGGTCAGAGTGTTTTGCCTTCCATCAACATAGCCCTTATTTCAACTTCCTGCTCCGAAAGATTGTTAAATTCCTCTAAGCCTTGTGGTAATCAAGAAAAAGCATCAGCTATTATGTCCTGGTTTCCTATTATGTACACTGTTCCAAATTCAAATTTTTGAAGATACATACACTACCTCGCTATCCATCAGTGTGGCAATTAACAAATTCACAAAAATGATAGGGATTGATGGTCATAGTATACTTTTGTGAGTTTACCCCAAAGGAAATATTCAAACTTTTTGAAGGAGCAAATTACCACCAATTCTTCAACTCCATAACTGAATATGAATGTTCAGCTTTGGATGAGGTGCAGCCAGGAAAGCTAATTACTTTAGGTTTGAGTTTTCCCTCCTCTTCTACCATTTGAAAAAGGCGTGCACCCAGACCTCGAGTAGATGTGTCGGTGCATAAACAAAAATCCTTCGTCATGTCTGGTTGAGATAAAATTTTAGCATTTAATAAGGCTTGCTTGATGTTCTCAAAATCGATTTGACATTGCTTGTCCCATAACCAAGTCTGTTTTTCGTAGAAGATTGAGTAAAGCATCACTGTTCATAAGTTGGTTAGGGATTACTTTCCTGAAAAATGAGACTAGGCCTAAGTATGCCTTTAATTGCCTCTTGTATTAAGGAACAGGACAGTTCCCAAAGTCAGCAAATTTTTGGGGATCTGGAAGTATGCCTTCCAAAGAGATTAGGTGTCCTAAATATTTTACCTTTTCTTTTCCAAAATTAGATTTCTTGAGATTTTCTGTTACTCCATGTTCGGAAAAGTGGCTCAATACTTGTTCAATTAATCTTAAGTGTTCTACCCAAGTGGACATGGTGACTAAAAGTCATCCACATATACTGTTGCCTCAATCAAAAGTTTGGGCCCCATCACTTTGTCCAGAGCAAAGATAAATACATCTGTGCTTATGTTCAATCCAAACGGTAATACTTGAAATTTGAAGTTCCTGTCCCCACATACGAAGGCAGTATACTTCCAACTCTGTTCGTTAGTTTTGACCACATGAGGACCAGGTATCGATTATAATAAGAAATTTAGCATCATGCAATTTCAAAAGCTGGTCCTCTAAATTGTCTGGATGTGTTCAAAATGGTACAATGATCTTATTAATGTTACGTGCATCAAGGACCAAGTGCACCTTGCTGTGTGACTTACTCACAGCCAAAATAGGACTAAAATAAGGAGAAAATGATATTTGTATTATGCCCCATTCAAGCATCCTATTAATCTCTTTTCTTATCACTTCCCTCTGTGGCGGTTATCAACTGCAAGAGTCGACCGCCTCATCTTTGAGAACAAACTTCTTTGAAAACTGTTGATCACAGTGTGTTCTGAACTCTGTATCCGAGCAGATGTATTTGTACCGATATGATCAAAATAAAGTTAATTCATTATAAAAGCATGAATATTTAATGTTGGGTTCGATATTACCGCACATAACATCTCGATCCCCATACCTCTTTGTCCATGGTATAGGGTATGAAGTAAAACAAATAGTTTTGTGAGGATCTACTTCCATTTTGTACACAAATTCCTTAATGATACATGGTCTTTTTTCAAATACATGCATATAAGCAAGTATCAGTTCCTTAAGTTCTGCTTGCGGTTCTTGAGGCAAGCATTTTGATTCACTTACCTTTGTGTATATTGTGTCAAAGTTTGCCTCTTCTGGTGCTGACTGTACATTATTGTATGTGTTGACAAACATAAATATGGGATTTACTGACTGAATCTCAAAGTTGTGAGTAGCTTCAGTTTTACATCTATCAGTACTTACCCTGATTAGTTGCAAACAACAGGTTATTTACAGTGAAATGCCATCGGCCCTTTCCTATATCAATTTGTACTTGGTATGTCCTAAATGTATCCACACTGATTAAACAATCAACTATTAATTTCTCTAGCAAAAATTTGCATTGTACAGAAAACTGTACCAATTGGATGGAAATTAAGACTTGTATTTTGACTCCATTCGAGTTTTGACTAGTCTCAGTTTGTAACTTGCATTTTTGCACTGGAGTGTGGGTATATGCCCACGTTTCTACAACTGCCTGCAAGAATCCCTGTGACATCAAATTAGTTGTGACATCTGCGTCAAGCACAATGGGCACATCAAGGTCAAATATTTTGGCTTTAATAGTAGCTTGTACCTTACCCTCTGAGGAGTTTTCCTGTGTACCCCATTACTTTGATACTGATCATCTTTCACATCACTACCTTGACCATATCTGATAAAGCAAGTGTTGATCAAGCTCGTGCCCTCACTCTCCTGCCAGGTCACAGAATGGGGGCCTACCACAACCGGTTCAAGTTTTCCAGTGTTGCAGTGGTATCAGTCTCTGGGTCAGGTGTAACTTCTACTATATGGACTGTTGGTGTTTGACTATGCCAATTAGTATCGTGTGAGGCTCCCAACTGAAATTCTCTTTGCCTTTGTGTGTTATTTGGCAAATGTGCATTGCTTTGCTGGCCAAATTGCACTGTCTGTGGATTATTCAACTGTATGGTATTGTTTTCTGTTTGCCAAGTGGTGGTCTGATTATTGCCGGTAGCTTGTGTCTACATATTTTATAGGCTGGCCATACTCTACTTGCCTGTTTTTGCTAAATTTTTGCACCTTTCTTTTATATCCACCCTTGCATTTTTTTGTGGCGGCGTTCGTAGCGACAAACACTTCGCTGTAGAAACGGCTTACGAAATCACCGCCACACTTTTAATAGCGGGCCGACCGGTCCGCTGGAACAGTGAACAGAAAGATGAAAACCCAAACACTCTGATTAAATAAAAGTTGGTACTTATCTTTATTAACGAAGATACAGAAAAACAGTAGTGAACTCCGTATCTACAGAAATCTGCCTAGTTCGAGTCGGAGCGGCTAGGTCAGCGTCGGCTGACGACAAACAACAACTCTGCTGCGATGAACACACAACTGACTAGCAAGTACACAAATCGGTGGCGAGTATACAACTGAGTGGCGAATACAGAACTGTCCTAGCGCTCACGACTCCAGCGCTTAAGAAGCCAGAAGCCAGCGGTGGCGCGCGCAGACTTGCGGCGATTTCCTGTATCGCTGGCGCTGCTCATGCGGACGGCGTCCGGACTTTGATGCTGCCAACCTTTTGGCAGCGGGCTCGGTTGGCATTACTGGCTAGGATATAACACATTTACTGTTTTTGCCATTGCCATTGTGATTACCATTACCATTACCATAGGTCTGTCTGGGGTAAGGTTGCCATCTGTGTTGTACTATGAATCTGTTGCTCACTTCTTGTTCCATAAATCTCTGTGACAATATCTGCATATTAACAGGCTTGGGTTGTACTGGTCTCTCTTTGTATATCAAAACTATTGAGTTCAGTGCAGATAGAAAGTATTTGGTGTCATGTTCCAGAATGGTAGTGAGTTTTTCCCTAATGTGGGTGGGAAGACAGATTTTTAAAATTTTCAACACATCTTCCTTGAGATAACAGGTTCATCCAGTACCTGGTTTTATTCAAATATTTTTCAAAATAGCTCCTTAAGCTTCCATGTTTGCTATTGAATGGAGCTGGGTTGAATACTTCATGTTTGAGCTTCTCTTATACCGCCTCAGACCAATATTTATCCAGAAAGGCTCTTTCAAACTGTTCATAGTAGTGGCAATGTTCTGCCATGTCTGTAGGCCATAGGAGAATGTCACCCTTTGTGTATTCCAACAACAAATCTAATTTTCTGAGCTTTGGTCAAGGTACGAGGTAAAACATATTGAAATGATCTGATAAAGACCACATGTGCTTTTCTCTTCAGAAGCAAATATCAGGAAATGTCGATGCCTAAGTAATCCCTCATTGGCAAATCATGTTGACAAACATGCCGCGCTGTCAGTGACAGGCGTGTTTATGTTCGCTTGTGGGGTAGCACATGACAACTGCGCTTGTTCGACAGGTGCACCTGCTGGTAAGTGTTGTTGCATTGTGCAATCTTTGCTATTTTAATTTGACAGACTAACTCCGTATTGTGGGTAACCAGTGAAGGTTTCTAACTTCACTAAGGTTTGTTTTCTGTTACATGTTGTTTTGGAATGTCAGTAGTTTTGACACTGTCTTGCAACCTTTCCTCTGCTTCCTTTAAACCTGAGTCTATTTTAGCTAGAAGTTGACTTTCCTTCTCTTTTAGAGCTTCTTCTACAGCATCTACATAAATTTTGCACTCTGAAACTGCCTTTTCAACAGGGGTGCTGCCCTTATCCAGCATCCAGCTTCAGCTTTTTCAGTTATTTCCTTTACATCTGCACATTTCTTAGCCCTCTGTTTTTTGGCAAATTTTGGCTCTAAACTTAAATGGTCTACTCTTAGAATTAAGTTTTGTGCTTCTGTAGGTAAGTTTTGCACACACCTTGCAGCTCGCTGACTGCGTTTATCACATTTTTTACTGATGCATCCACTTGGGATTGCATCTCCTGGATTTGGGAATATGCTTCACTAAGGTTCTGTTCTTTTCTGCAAGTTATCATCTATGGATGATACTCCTTCTGTTAACATATTTATATTGGAGGATGTCAGTAATTATTTCTTGTTTTAGTTGTTTACCTAGCTCTGTCAATTTGCTGGATAGTTCATCAAATGATTCAGTATGTATAGGTTTGGTCACATCACTGAACTGACTAATATTACTCTTGAAATTGTTAAATGCTTGATTTTGCTGTGTAAACTGTTGTCCTATATCCTTAAATTGTTGTGTTACACTTTCCTGAAATTCTTGTTGATTTATGAACTGTTGTGTTATTTGTTGCATGAGTTATATCATGTTACTAGTGTCACTAGTATTTACATTGTTTTTACAAACTGGTTCCTGTTCTTGCATTCACAATGTCATGAGCAAGCAATCAAAGGAATTTTTGCTGTTGTGCCTTCAGTTTCACTATTTGAAAAAATGTTTCCCAATGAGAACTGACAAACCATCTTATCAAGTGACATCATGATTAGTTGTTTTATCGGTGTCATCATTTATTAATAGTGGGATGCCAACCTCGTTTTGGTTGCCATCAGCCAGTTCGTGAGTTGCCAAGCTTGTATTTCTGACATCTTGGTATATTGCATTTTGTAATGAATTTTCAACAATGGTGATTTCGTTTTACTTCACTTTGAATAGTTTTTAACAAAATTACGAATAAAATTTTTTCAAAAATGAAATTTAATTTTTTTAAAATTTTAAAAAATATTGGTACTTCTCAATTAAAGTAGGCTTAGCTGTGTATTCACTAATGAACCTGATTATTATCTGACACAGTCTTACAGAATTTGAATGACTTATCTTGCACTTTAATGATGACATTCTAAAACTTTTCGCCTTTTCTGTAGAAATGCACTTTCCACAATGGATATTAATTGGAAGGAAAATATATTATTGCCTGTGAGAGAGACACTGACTGCCAAGTGCAGCCATATAAGCATACAGCGTAGCAGCTTTCTACCTTTACCACTGAAATCAGCATTCCCGACTTGTCTCGTTTGTAGGGAGAATTTAATTTTAAGTTGCTCCTTCACTGTTTTTATCATTTCCAATTTCATGGACATGTAACAAATACAATGAAAGTTTCATTAGTTTCCTGTAACAATAATATGAATCATTTATCTTAAAAAATTTTATCACAAAAATTGAAAGGTCTGTTCATATTTTGCTCAGCACCATCCTTTAAATAGTCGCCACTGAATACATGTATATGTGGTGGGATGGAAATTATTTAATAATTGCTTGAATAATTGGAAAGAGTGATTGGAAAGAATAGTTGAACGAAATCGTAAGGTAATTTATGAATCTGTGCACAATTCCGAGTGAACTTTAACTGATACCAATATTAGCAGACTGTCAATATCAATAAATTCAAGGTCAATAAACATAATTTGTGTTACATGCTGCTTCCCATTAATTCCATTGTGTTTAGTCTTGATTTTGACAATGTCAATGCAGGATTGTTCCTCCAAGATATCACGTAAATTCTTCTTGTCTGCTCCTAACCTCTTGATGCAGCATCTCAGCCTGAGTGTAATGATGAACAGATAGGAGTAGACATCGTAAATGTGTGAATAAATTTTGCTTTTCTAATCTTTTTATAGTACTTTTAATGTACAGTTGAAATACATATTTTTAACAATGCTGGTATGACAGATCCAAGCGTAAATCTGCATGCCACTACTTATCGAAACAAAAAGGTGAAGATACAGGAATTAATAAACTGAAGAACATATTTCTTATTTTGTTCATACAGATATTTAATGATGTATTGAAACATTATCCTTGCCACAAAACAACTCATTAATTTACCTTTGGCAGGGTCTATAACCCATTCAGTTTACATATAGATTGTTGTTGCTGTGGTCTTCAGTCCGCAGACTGGTTTGATTCAGCTCTCCATGCTACTCTATCCTGTGCAAGCTTCTTCATCTCCCAGTACCTACTGCCACCTACATCCTTCTGAATCTGTTTAGTGTATTCATCTCTTGTTCTCCCTCTATACTTTTACCCTCCACGCTGCCCTCCAATACTAAATTGGTGATACCTTGATGCCTCAGAATATGCCCTACCAACCAATCCCTTCTTCTAGTCAAGTTGTGCCACAAATTTCTCTTCTCTCCAGTCCTATTCAATACCTCCTCATTAGATATGTGATCTAACCATCTAATCTTCAGCATTCTTCTGTAGCACCACATTTCGAAAGCTTCTATTCTCTTCTTGTCTAAACTATTTATTGTCCATATTACACTCCACACAAATACTTTCAGAAATGACTTGCTGACACTTAAATCTATACTCAATGTTAACAAATTTCTCTTCTTCTAGCCATAGCCAGTCTACTTTTTATATCCTCTCTACTTCGACCATCATCAGTTATTTTGCTCCCCAACTAGCAAAACTCATTTACTACTTTAAGTGTCTCATTTCCTAATTTAATTCCCTCAGCATCACCCGATTTAATTTGACTACATTCCATTATCCTCATTTTGCTTTTGTTGATGTTTATCTTATATCCTCCTTTCAAGACACTGTCCATTCCGTTCAGCTGCTCTTCCAGCTCCTTTGCTGTCTCTGACAGAATTACAATGTCATTGGCGAACCTCAAAGATTTTATGTCTTCTCCATGGATTTTAATTCCTACTCTGAATTTTTCTTTTGTTTCCTTTACTGCTTGCTCAATATGCAGATTGAATAACATTGGGGAGAGGCTACAACCCTGTCCCACTTCCTTCCCAACCACTGCTTTCCTTTCATGCCCCTTGACTCTTATAACTGCCATCTGGTTTCTGTACAAATTGTAAACAGCCTTTCACTCCCTGTATTTTACTCCTGCCACCTTCAGAATTTGAAAGAGAGTATTCCAGTCAACATTGTCAAAAGCTTTCTCTAAGTCTACAAATGCTAGAAATGTAGGTTTGCCTTTCCTTAATCTATTTTCTAAGATAAGTAATAGGGTTAGTATTGCCTCACACATTCCAACATTTCTATGGAATGCAAACTGATCTTCCCCGAGGTTGGCTTCTACTAGTTTTTCCATTAGTCTGTAAAAACTTCGTGTTAGTATTTTGCAGCCGTGACTTATTAAACTGATAGTTCGGTAATTTTCATATCTGTCAGCACCTGCTTTCTTTGGGATTGGAATTATTATATTCTTCTTGAAGTCTGAGGGTATTTCACCTGTCTCATACATCTTGCTAACTAGATGCTAGAGTTTTGTTAGGCATGGCTCTCCCAAGGCTGTCAGTAGTTCTAATGGAATGTTATCTACTCGTGGGGCCTTGTTTCGACTTAGGTCTTTCAGTGCTCTGCCAAACTCTTCACTCAGTATCATATCTCTTATTACATATTAATCTACATTCTCTTCCATCTCTATAATATTGTCCTCAAGAACATCGCCCTTGTATAGACCCTCTATACACTCCTTCCAACTTTCTGCTTTCCCTTCTTTCCTTAGAACTGGGTTTCCATCTGAGCTCTTGATATCTATGCAAGTGGTCCTCTTTTCTCCAAAGGTCTCTTTAATTTTCCTGTAGGCAGTATATATCTTACCCCTAGTGAGATAAGCCTCTACATCCTTACATTTGTTTTCTAGCCATGCCTGCTTATCCATTGTGCACTTCTCATTTTTGAGGCGTTTGTATTCCTTTTTGCCTGCTTCATTTACTGCATTTTTATATTTTATCCTTTCATAAATTAAATTCAATATTTCTTCTGTCACCCAAGTATTTCTACTAGCACTCGTCTTTTTACCTACTTGATCCCCTGCTGCCTTCACTATTTCATCTCTCAAAGCTACCCATTCTTCTACTGTATTTCTTTCCCCTGTTCCTGTCAAATGTTCCCTTATGCTCTCCCTGAAACTCTCTACAACCTCTGGTTTAGTCAGTTTATCAAGGTCCCATCTCGTTAAATTCCCACTTTTTTGCAGTTTCTTCAGCTTTAATCTACAGTTCATAACCAATAGATTTTGGCCAGAGTCCACATCTGCCCCTGGAAATGTCTTACAATTTAAAACTTGGTTCCTAAATCTCTGTCTTATCATTATATAATCTATCTGATACCTTCTAGTATCTCCAGGCTTCTTCCATGTATACAACCTTCTTTCATGATTCGTGAACTAAGTATTAGCTATGATTAAGTTATGCTCTGTGCAAAATTCTACCAGGCGACTTCCTCTTTCATTTCTTACCCCCCATCCATATTCACCTACTACGTTTCCTTCTCTTCCTTTTCCTACTATTGAATTCCAGTCACCCATGACTATTAAATTTTTGTCTCCCTTCACTATCTGAATAATTTCTTTTATCTCCTCATACATTTCATCAATTTCTTCATCATCTGCAGAGCTAGTTGGCATATCAACTTGTACTACTGTAGTAGGTGTTGGCTTTGTGTCTATCTTCGCAACAATAATGCATTCACTATGCTGCTTGTAGTAGTATACCTGCACTCCTATTTTCTTAATTCATTATTAAACCTACTCCTGCATTACCCCTGTTTGAATTTGTCAAATGTCTGCTTGTGTCTGTGTATGTGCGGATGGATATGTGTGTGTGTTCGAGTGTATACCTGTCCTTTTTTCCCCCTAAGGTAAGTCTTTCCGCTCCCGGGATTGGAATGACTCCTTACCCTCTCCCTTAAAACCCACGTCCTTTCGTCTAACCCTCTCCTTCCCTCTTTCCAGACGAAGCAACTGTTTGTTGCGAAAGCTTGAATTTTGTGTGTATGTTTGTGTTTGTTTGTGTGTCTATCGACCTGCCAGCGCTTTTGTTTGGTAAGTCTCATCACTTTGTTTTTAGATATATTTTTCCCACGTGGAATGTTTCCCAATATCTTACTTTGATACAACTGTCATTTGATCTCATCAAAAGCATCCTTACAGACCTTATCACAATTCCAAACAGTATTCTTCTTCAAAAGTTCACACAGGCATGAACCATTCAAAGCTTGTCTGCTACAATTTTTTCTATTGAATCCAGTTAATCCAAAAAATGATTTAAGCTGTTTTTTATTCGGAGGAGCAGGAAAATTAGCAATAGGATCAAGTTTCTCTTTATCGTCCAATTTTGAAAACATATCTCTTAACAGATCTAAATGTTGTTCCCAAGTCTTTTCAGTGACCAAAATGTCATCAACATACACAATTAATTTTGAACTCACTTCACTTCCCAAGACAGAATCCAGAGCTCTTATGAATTCAGCTACAGATACACGCTCCACCATTTCTTTTACTTACCACAAACAAAAGAGTGTTGTACACACTCCTACCTCTCAATTACTCCTCACATTGCCATTTTCTGAATTTCTTTCCCTGCATCTTTCCTTTTTGAAAATGGTATACTATATGGCTTGAGAAAGAAAGGGTGATGATCTCTAAGGTAAAGCATGCACTAACAGCCTTTCACTTTCCTTGGTCTTTCACTGGACACGTTTCTAAACTCAAATAACAAATTCCTAAGTTGTTCCTTTTGTTAGTCATTAAGAGTTTTAGTTTCCCTCACTTTAGAATCTACTATACTTTCAAAATCCTGATCCTCAGTCTCATCAAAATTTATATCATCAAAAAACATCTGGTACTCACCTTGGTTCACAATGTTTTGCAAATAGTTACAACTTTCCCCATATTTTAAAATACAGAAATTAGTTTTCACATAAGTATTACTTTTAGGTTCCAAAATAAAAAATTATTTAGCACTCCATCCAAAACAAGCCTCAACTTTCATTATCCAATCCATACCGAGAATTATATTTTCTTCCAGACTAGGGATCACTAAGCATACATGTTCAAAGCTCTTGTGTTCTACACTAAAAGTACTTGAGATTTTACCAATTTGCTTTGCTTACCAGTAGCTCCCCTTATCTTTAGCCTAGAATGGGCATTTCCACAAAATTCTTACCATACTTGATCTTGTCTCTAAATTGTTCAGATATAACACAAATCGGCTACCTGTATCAATCAAACAGTTGCCTTCCCACTGATCAATCTTAATTTTAAGCTATTGGTACTCAAAATCTCAATTATCCTCTCTGTTGTGAGACACTTTATGCAAGAGAACACTTTCAATTTCATCAAATGCTATATCCACACTGTCTTCACAAGGTTTTATCAGCTCTGCAGATGTCTTAAGTTTATTTTGACTACTCATGTTGTCAGGTAACAATTGACCACAAGGTATAGATTCCATTGTACAAGTAACATGACTAGTTGTAGAAAGTACACAAACACATTACTGTGAAAATTACACTTCCTACTTAGATCCTATTTCTATTCATTCCACCAATTGGGATACAAATTCTGACTAACCACAGCTAACTCATTTCAAAATGCATCATTATCTAATTTATCATCAATCTGGTTCCAAACAAACTTCGAAAAGTTTTCACCTTTATTCTCCAGGCTCACAGATATCTCACATGAGCCGTGGCCAGCTCGAGTTGATCCTGTTTGTTCTTTGGCATTTTGTTGCAATCGAGTGGCCTCTTATTTCTCCCTGAATTACTACCATAACAAGTTGCTGACTTGCCTCTGTCAGTGGCAGCAGCAGAGCTTATCAATACAAGTATTCCTGTACCATCTTTGGTGTGACAGCTATATTTCCATGTGGTGGTGTGTGTGGCAGTTGGTGAGTTGGGACAGAGCAGCGA
This sequence comes from Schistocerca cancellata, assembly GCF_023864275.1. NCBI lineage: Eukaryota > Metazoa > Arthropoda > Insecta > Orthoptera > Acrididae > Schistocerca > Schistocerca cancellata. Next base: position 910,414,007 of record NC_064627.1, on the reverse strand, counting down.
GGAAGTCTCTGCGGCATGAGGTCAGGTTGGGAAAGCTGGCAGTGTCCACGTGTGGTTGGATTGTGAGGCGCTAGCTGTGAGAGCTACAAAGTTCGTTGTCCACTGAACCTGGACACTGAAGTTGAGTCATCAGTTAACCTGTTATGAAACCTCAACTGCTGTGACATCTTTTTGTTCATTGCCGGTTGCTGCTTCCTGGGCCATTCCGGATAGCAGCAACGTATGGTGTGTTGGAGCCGGCAAAATTTTGCAACCCTCTTCCTGTATGGTCTTTAACTATTAAATTGGTTGTTACTTGTCAGTGAAGTGGACCAGTGGTATTTTCTGCCTTGTGGCCATTAACGACCTAGTTAGCTGCCCTGATCATTAGCGTAGTTTTCCGGCAGTGTGTTTTTCCTCACCGTGTTGGCGCTGTCCGGCATGGTGTGTAGTTCGACAGCCCTTTAGTTGTTTGTTCATATTTTTCTTAAGAGTGGTTATTGTGCCTTGACTGTTTTTAGATGCCAATTTTGAAGACATAGTGCTGCTGGTATCTTCGTCCTCAGCTGACATTTTCAGTTGTCGTACCATTGGTCGGGCGGAAGGGAATTGCTTAGATTAGTGATCAGTCCTTCAGTCGTCCCTGGGTCAGGTTGCCATACAGTTATTTGACCTTACTCTTGGCTGCCTGTCTCACCTCACCTTACGTTAGAGCTACCTCCTCAGGCCAACCCTTGGAACACTTCTGAGCACCACTGTGCTGCTGGTTTTAGATTGTGATTTTCATTTTAGTCTGATGTACTGTGTGAGGCCTACCGCCAACTACTAATTTAGTTTGTTTTAATTTTAAAATAAGGCCTTCAGCCAAATTAAATTAGAATTTGAAGATTGATTTGTTTAAAAACTAAATTTTGAAAGTCTGTTCTATCTGAAATTCTTGTTATCCAGGCCGTAAGCCCTGAGTTGCTGAATGTCCAGTGTGTGGCCTTCAGCCGAGCTTTTGTGTGAAATATTTTTAAGATAAGGCCTTCAGCAGACTTAAAACAAAGTTTGAAGATTGATTTGTTTAATAACTAAAATTTGATAGTTGTATCTGAAATTCTTGTTATCCAGGCCCTAAGTCCTGAGTTGTTCAATGTCCAGTGTGTGGCCTTCAGCTGAGCTTTTATGTTAAATGTTTTTAAGATAAGGCTGAAAATTTTGAAAATTGATTTGTTTGAAACTATTTTTTTAATTTGCTCTATCTGAAATTCTTGTTATCCAGGCCCTAAGCCCTGAGTTGTTCAATGTCTTGTGTGTGGCCTTCAGTCGAGTATTTACATGAAATATTTCTTTTTTAAATAAGGCCTTCAGCCTTTCTTTAAAGCAATTTTTATAACTTATGTTCAGACCTTCAGCCGTTCTTGTTTTTGGTGTGGTTTTGGGCCTTCAGCCATATTGTTTTAATTTGATCCTTTTAAGGCAATGTGTAATTAAGTAGTTCTTAGGAAAATAAGAGTTGGTGTGTTTTGTGCAACTAACAGTAACTGATTTCAGCCTCCTCCACAACCATAACCTGATCTGCTCTATCCTGAGAAACCAGATTTCAACTAGTTGCAGAGCATGGTTACGATTGTGATATCACCATTCCAGTTACTGTTAGTCTGAATTTTATTTCTGTTAGTGTTGCACCATATTGTTTTGGTTGTTGATTGTTTCAGGTGACTTTTTTTAATGGTGGTCAGGCAGCGCCCGAGGACAGCCTGTTGAAAATGGACCACTCTGTTTATCAGTTGGCGGTAAGGCGCCAGTCTATTGAGAACAGTGTTCCAGACTTGTGTGCTACTGTTTTTCACCCAACTGACGTCATGCCGGAGGTGGTGGGTGAGACAGACGCAGACTTTGAATTTTTGTTTAAGGCTGTTAAGGGCCTTGAGGACACCATTTGTGTTTTGGAAGGCACTCAACCTAGTGACAGTCAATTGGACAGGGTGCAGGCACTGGTAGTGCATTAAACCAATTTAGGCATTGGAGGATCATCATAAAAAATAAACCGTCAAATTGGGGTCTTTGGTTAATGCATTGCAGTTTAAGCTTACATGTTTAGAATTGGATAGGAAGAGGACTGAAGAGCAGGACTTGTTATATCAAGGGGGCACCAGGAGCCAGCCCAGGTGTGGTGTTGTTATATCCTCTGTGAAGTTAGATTCAGCGTTTGCCAAACTGCCTAATCCTCTGGCGTATTTGTTTCGAGATATTACTGAATTAGTTGTAGATCAACTTGAGCAGGTTGAAAACTTATTATGGTTGTTGGTTCATCTTGAACAACATGCTGCTGCCTTTCGTGTTCCGCAGCAAGTAGTTTTGTCACTATTGTACCCGTTAGCTAGAGGTGAGTTGCAGAACCTTCTATGCCGAGTCATAGCAGAAGGGTTTTTCTTACAGCAACTGAGGGAACTTGCCATTAACCAGCATATGGGTGAGTCAGTTGTACTCGTGCCACCAGCCGAAGCTTCAGCCTAGGGGAAGGCGGGGTAGACAGGCACTAGCTCGGTTGGGGGTGGGGAGAGTCTGGTAATGAACCATTGCCAATTCCCAGTCTTGTCCACTAGATGGCTGCTTTTCCATGTGCTGTCTGCAATACACATGTGCCTGGCCTCTACCGCCTGATGGTGGACATATACAGGATTACCAACCGCGGCAATATTAGAGACTGTGGTGCATAAAGGGAGGTGGCGGTGCCAAATAATGGCCTATACCTGTTCTGCCAGCTGTGATGCAACGGTATGGTGACACAAATGTAATTGTAGTTCTTCAGGCAGCTTCACCAACCACAATGCCCAGAGTGCTAAGTATGGCAAGATCTCAGTACTGACCTGCGGAAGCAAACATCACCATAGCTGTGAAGGGGTTCTGTCGCCTAAAGTTTCATCATAAATAATGTTGTGAATAGTATCAGTTGGCAGACAAGAAAGGCATTCAAGGAGTAGTGCATGCACTGAGGTATATTTGTTGCACTTGGGTGGGTTCAGCAACAAATCACTGATGAGATCAGGATGGTCATGCAGGTGGTTCACTAAACACACAAAACGAGTGCTGTCATCCACACTGCTGTGTATGTCCAACATGTTGTCCACCAATGTAAACCATGTCACTGAGCTGTCCAGTTGTAACAGCAGCAGCTTTGGAAAATGACCAGGGGACAGTGCTTGCAGGGGTGTAAGAAAGGCACAAATTGTAGAGGGATTCTGTACAGTGTTCACTGATGTGAACTGTGCCTCAGTGATGGGTAATGTGGTGAGTTGAATGTCCAGTAGCTGTGCACACAAGAGGTGATATCCAGTCCTTGTAGGAAGGAAATCTGTATGGTCAGATGATGAGCATGGTGCAGCAGGCATGGAAAGATCATCGGCCAATGCAGACGAAATCTTGAGCAGAGGTGTGAAATAGCAATTGAGAGCTAAGTGACAGGACAGAACAATAGCAGGTGCATCACCTGAGGTATGCGCTGCAAGACAGATAGGCAAATACGTGGCCCAGTGCAGTTAAAGTGAGTGTCCCTTCGACTGGTGTGGAGGGGGACACATTAAACAACGGACCTCTCTGAGGAGCATGTGGCCATGTGTGTGGACCCCAAAACTGGACACCCGTGTGGCCCATGTTGGGGTGTGGTAGAAACTCAGGGGAGAGGTTTTTGTAATCTTGTGCTGGAGAAGCATCCTGTTGAGCATAGAATGCTGTAGAAGGCATCCGTACCAATGAGTACAGCACCAAGTGTGGTGTGCTGGTGGAGGTTAGGGCCATCTGGCCTCTGAAAGCATATACTGGAACACGTATATTCCCAGTGTACTAGTAGCACAAGGGGTAAATCGTTGCACTTCACAGTTGAAGGTCCATTCTGTGGTTGCAGCATCCTACACTGCTGGAAAAACTGGAGGTTGTGACATTGTCTATTGGCGCAAAACCGGTGACGCACAGTGAATGAATGCAATGTATTTTCCCAACTCGGGATCACCAATATGTGTTTTCTAGCTATAGCAAGTGACTGCACACAAAAATCTCCAACTTATTACAATCAGGCACTTTTATTAAGGCCCATATAATTACATAAGACACCAGGAAACAATATGGAAAATCACAACTTGAACATCATCATCTGAGTCCTAAACAAAAACACTCCACAAAGAACAATGATTCACAAAAGCCATTTATTCTGCACTTAGCAGGCAGCAGTTACTGGTGGTTGATGGCTGCCACATATTTATAACTGATAGTTCTATCAACTGAAGAGAAGCAGTCACTGATAATATTTTCAATTTCACTAGTCATTTTTAGGTCTCCCGTGAGGTTAGAAGATGAAGCCACTGTAACATTAGACATTTTTACCCTAAACCATAAATTAAATTCCACATACCAACAGCTAGTTATTTGCATTTTAGAACTTGCTGTCACTATAATTACTTTTTGTTTCAGTTAACAAAACTGCACAGAGAATAGAAAATTTCAGTCTGATCCCTAGTCAGCTCATCTTCCAGAAGGTAACAGAAAAGATGATCTAAAATACTGTACAATCATATTTTCTTTTCTGAAAAAAAGCGTGTTATTTAACTTTTGGAACCAGAGTAACAACTGCTCTGTTCCTTGAGAAGGTATTGGAAACATTCAGAGATACACATCTTACAAGATATACACCTTACACATTAAAATATTTCAGATAAAGTAGTGGTTAGCATTGCTGGTTAGTATGTTGTGAGTTCAAACCTCAGCACTAACAATTATTTGTTATTTATCATTTCTGGAAGGTTCTCAAATTTTCTTATGTTTACGATGTTTGCATGTTCTGAAATATTCAGTGTTTCTATAAATAAGAGCATTATCTCTGCTCTGCTCTGTTTTGGCTGAACACTGGTGTCTGTACTAAATGTGCTAAGTATTGGACTTGATTGATGACTGCACTTTTGGATCTGGATGTGACAGTATTCATATTAAGTCTAACTGCTGAAGGCAATGTTAATATGAGATTTTTATCATATTTTACAACTGCAGAAAGTACATAAAATTTCTCTTTACTTAAAAAAATCTGTCTTCAGTATGTTATCCAGGCAAGGAGGGAGGGGGAAGATAATATTATTTAAGATGGAACTAAAGAAGAAAATCTTAAGATCCAGTAGTATATAAAACATTGAGAGCAAAACCATTATTACACTGACAAAAGTTTGCTACTTTGCTACTATGTCTTGTATGTAAAGAATATAACTAATACCAGTTTTCATGTTTTGTTTGTTTCCACACAAGTGAGAACATGTCATTTAGCAGAGCAAGGATGGTGATGGAAAAAGGGGATGTCACGGGTGTATGGTGTGTGTATATCAGAGCATATCAACAGATCCAGTTCTGGTTTCCCAGTAGTGCACTCCCAACAGTTATCACCAGTACTATTATAGGAGCCAACTAGCAATAAAAGTCTACCTGGAGCAAACTGAAGGGCCTGTCATTTGACAGAGTATAGCAAGTGGACTTGGTAAACTGGCAAGTTATCAGAAGTACAAGCTACTGCACTTCTTCCAGCTATCTCTAGTGCTATCATAGGAAATGATGATAGAACAAATGAAGCGGTCATTTGATGAAAGGCAGTAGAAAGACACTGACTCTGTGTGTATTAACACACTTCACATCTCATACAGAGAAGCAGGTACTTTGAAGTTTTTACAGATTAATGGATTCTTCTTGAAAATGTACTTTATATAGTAAATTATTCCACTTTTTATTTGAAAATAAATATTTTCTAAATGTGTCAAACAAAAGATTGGGTGTATGGTAGTTTTTTGAAGGAGCACGGGACCTAAAACAAGTTATATGTAACTTGTAGGAGTGATCCTATGCCACAAGTGGAGGAACAGCAGAAGCAAAGTAACTGAGCTAACGAACTGACTAAATAATAACTACAGTATTGCTCTGTAACAAGCCACCAGAGATCATTCTTAACCCCCCACCCCCACCCCCACTGCATGTGTGTGTGTGTGTGTGTGTGTGTGTGTGTGTGTGTGTGTGCGTGTGTGTTGTAACAGTTTTGTAGGTCTGATAAGAAATGATGTAGAAAAAATGTTTCTAAATTAAATTTTCCTGATGTGGGTTGAACAGATACCATTGCAATTTTATGCATCTGACATGGATAAAATGCTTTTGGAAATAGAAGATACTTGATTAATTATGTTTTGCTCTTCCAAAAGTATGATGTATTGTACAGTGGAATCAAAGCCTGTGTATAACAGGCATATTGTGATGTAGGATGTATTAATTTAATTTATGCTGCTCAAAAAATGTTATGTATCATAGCAGTATTAATTTGTAAATGTTTATTAGGCCTAGAATGATTTTTAGTAATGAGGAATTGGCTGATAACATACTAACTTATGGAGAATCTAATACTAATGGCAACATTCATCTAGCTTCTACTATTCTGGAACCAGAAAATTGCATAGCTTCATTTGAAAAATTAAATCTGATGCCTGCACTCGGTGGTTAATAATGTTGCAATAACAGATAATTTGCTTTTTTATGAGATGCTAGTAACAATTCACCAAAGTAATAATAGACTGTCAATATCTTTAGTATATCAAAAAGTATCTAAAATGTAACAGATCCCTCATCCTGTATTTGGAGTTTGAGAAAGTGATGCTACCACAAGACCACAAAGGACAGAGTTTAAAATTCCCTGGATCCTTTTTCCACCTGAGCTAAGCATAGATTCCACCTGAAATGACACAAAAGCTCTGCCTCCAAAAAAACAGCTCTGTGACCGGCACTAATGGATGTATATGAGATTATGAGGGTAACTAAATACATTATGTATAACAATGATGGTAATTCCGGGATGGACTTATATGTAAAATAAAGGAAAGGCACCACTCACTTACAGCTGACTGATGTGTGGTGCATAGAAACACACAACAGAAAACTATTTATACCAGATTTCAAGCTTTTGCCCTTTATTTAGTGGAAGTACACATATTCACATACACACAAAACCACACAGACACCCAAACACACACGACTGTGGCCACAGTGAGACTGCAGTCTAGAGAAAGAGCAAAAGCTTGAAAGCTAGTACAATTAGTTTTCTGTTGCATGTTTCTATACACCACACACCCATCAACTACAGTTGAGTGGTTAACTTTTCTTTAGTTTATGTATAAATATGTGATGTGATTAGGAAATAAATTGTTCATCACAAATACAGATTTTTAAACTAAACAGATATTTCCATAATGTGTGCACACTGTATAGCTCTTGACAACAAACCTCACCTGTAACACTGTACAAAATAATGAAATGACAAATAACTACAATATTCATAGGAGGAGAATCAAAACAGTTTTAACTTATGTCTATTTCACATTCTAAACTCATACTACAAATCTATTTGAAGTAGTTCACCTGGAAAACACTGCTGCTGCTCAAAGACCTGTGGCACTCCAGTAGTGGTTGTACTTCCAGTGTAGTTGAGTGGCAATCTGAAGAAGCCAACTATTGATATTTGAACTATCAATGTTATGCATCTAATGAACATTAATATTAATGTGTTAAAATTACTTATGGGTTTACAGTGGATCCAATTACAAGAAGTTTGATGCTGAACAACAGTTAATGCCAAAATTTTTAAAAATACAAATAAACCATCCCCATTAAAATTTACTCTGAATGTGGTGTGGAAAGTTCAGGCAAAATTTACTTTGAGTTTTTATTAAATACCTTCATTTCCAATACTGCTTTCACACAATTGGTGTGTGTTAGTCATGCACATTTGTGTTGTCTCATTATCTTCTTCCTGAGCCCGGATTTTGGGAAGTAAAGTCTTAATGCGTTTCTGGGGTTCAGGTCCGAAACTTACATTTTGTGCATCATTGCTACAATAAGAGAAAGTATTTCGTTTTTAAATTATCATTTATGAGTCAAGTACTAATAATTAACTCACTCATACTGAGTTACAAGGGGTGATCTATGAATATTCAACATGAAGGATGGTAACTTCTCAGGCTAGATCACATCTGTTAAACTTTTATTTTACAAATTTGATCTTGGCTGAGTAGTTGCCATCCTTCAAGTTAATTATTATAGTGTCATTAAAATTGAAAGAACAACTCAGAAGAAAAGAGAAGAAAAACAAAAAGGAACATGTGTGTGAGGGGAGATGGGAGAAAGGCACAATATCCAACAGTTATGGCTCTACATGCTTATTCTTTGCAACTACGATACAGCAATAGTGAGAAACCAAATATACATAACATTCAACAAAAATTCATGCAAACCAATGGTAACATTCATTTTCTATATTTACATCTACATACATTTTCTAACAAACTAGGGACAGTCAAGTCTGGAATAACAACAATTTGAAAATGATAGGTTGCTACTCACGGCATACAGAGGGTGTTGAGCTGCAGACAGGCAGAATGATAAGATTGGTAAAGATTTAAGGTTTTGGACAAAACAGTCCTCCTTACAAGACAACACACACACACACACACACACACACACACACACACACACACACACACACAAAAACTACAACTCACTCTTACTCTAGTGGCCACACAGAGTAGGCGTGTGTGTGTGTTTGTGTGTGTGTGTGTTGTGTGTGTGTGTGTTTTGTGCTTGTGTGAATATTCCCTCTAAAAAAAGAAAAAAAACCACACATCACGAAGGAAATATCCAAATGGGATGGAAATCAGTAGATGTGATGTACATGTACAGACAAAAAAAGATTACATTTTTAGAAAAATTTGGTTGATTTATTCAAGAGAAAGAGTTTCACAAATTGAGCAAGTCAATAATGTGATGGCCCACCTCTAGCCCAAATGCAAACAACTGTTTGGTTGGCATTTATTGGTAGAGTTTTTGGATGTCCTCCTGAAGAATTCAACCCAAACTCTGCCTTGGCACTTTAGATAGTCACAATTTTGAGATATTTGGAGGTTCCCACCCCTAATGCTCCAAACATCCTCAATTGAGAAGAAATCTGGTGATGTTGCTGGCCAAGGTTGTGTCTGCAATCATGAAGACAAGCAGTAGAAACCTGTGCCATGTGCAGACGGGCATCATCTTGCTGAAATGTATGCCCAGGATTGCTTGCCATGAAGGGCCACAAGACAGTGCATAGAACATCGTCAACTTATTGCTGTGCTGCAGGTTTGGTATGACAACAAAAGGGGTCCTGCTATGAATAGAAATGGCGTGCCACACTATCACTCCTGGTTGTCAGGCCTTATGGTGGGCAACTATCAGGTTAGATTCCCACTGCTGTTCAGGGGTGTCTGCACACACATCTTTGGTTTGGTAGCTCATTGACTGGAGTAGAATTATCTTCAATAATGAGTTCCCCATTGTTGATCCCCAGTGACCAGATTTTTTAATTCTTGTGGTAGCTTACTGAAAATGGATAAGCAAATAGTGCACAACTTTCTGCACCAGAGTCAAGGAGTTGCAACCCAAATGCACATTGGATTTCTGCCTATTGTTAATGGAGTGAAGACTGCTAATCCTTGGCAATAAGCTCATATAGTTAACAACAAACGAAATTAAAGAAAAAATACATTTAGAGGCCAATGTCAGAATTCCCTAACCCCTGAACAATGGTTGAGAAGAGTGTTGCAAACTTACATCACACATTAGTCAAGTTGTCTGTTTCTGAGTCAAAAATACCCTTTGAGAATGGGAAGAGCTACTACAAAATATGATACCACACATCAAACATGGGTGAAAATAAGGGAAATACACTAATTTTCATGTTGGATTATTACTTATTGCAGATATTGTTCTAATGGGAATTGTAGTAGGTATGGTTTTGAACAAGATCCTGAAGATGGGCTTTCCATGACACTTTAAGAATTTGAATTGTTCAGACTCGCTAATCATATCTCCATACCATGTAATGAAAATATCAGTTTTGGTTTAATTGTACATTAGAAACAGTAAAAACTGAGTCTTACTATGATTCAATGTCAATTTCTTTCTTACAAGCCATCAACTTGTGTCTTGAACTGCACTATTTGATACATTGTCTATGTTGCAATCAAGAAACTAGTGTCATCAGAAAACAGAAATATTTTAGAGTCACCTGTGAAATTAGAAGGAATATGATTTATACAGGGTGTTACAAAAAGGTACGGCCAAACTTTCAGGAAACATTCCTCACACACAAAGAAAGAAAATATGTTATGTGGACATGTCCACATGTATTTGTGTGTGAGGAATGTTTCCTGAAAGTTTGGCCGTACCTTTTTGTAACACCCTGTATAGAAGTTGAGCCCTTTTTATCTTCAGACAACAAAAGATTTCAAAAACTATACATCAGATTAAAAAAACAAAAAAACGTGTTCAGTATTTTAAAAAATGTTATCCAGAGAGATGAATGTTGACATCCCTTCCTACCTGTTCCACCCTCAGTGTATGGGGTGGGGTAATCTTGTAATCTTAAATAGGAACATTCCCTTTTTATTATGGAGTCTATAGGAAAAAATACACAACTTTTGTATGCAACACTTTTGTTACTAAGCAATAGATGGCACTGTAATTGACAAATAACACAACTGAGTTCTAAAATCATATTATTTTAAGAATAATGCATTGGATCAAAAACATAAAAACAGACATGAGCTGCAAACAACTCAATTTTCTAGTGTAGCTGTTCTGGAACAGTAATTCACTTGACTTAATTTCATTGCATGTACATTGTCCCTCATTCCTTCAATATGTTCCTTCATTACCTGACTGTGTTATTAGTTAGAATTCAGGCTGTTATGATATATGAGAAAATTGAGATGGTTTGCATTTATGAGGAAAGTGGGAGGAATGTTGATAATGATGTAACCCTTCACGCTCAATGTTTTCGAAATATGGTGCTTTCACATGTTCTTTTTGTTGGGTTATTCAGTAGTTCTCCACCAAGGGAAATGTGCAACTACATTTGCTGGACAGAATAATGGAATGTGATATTAGCTGCAGTGAATTGTAACCTGCTCATTAGCACTTGGCAATTAAGTTGTGAATCAAGAATTAGAGTACAGTTTGCTGGATTTTGAAACATAGAAAATATCCTATGATTTTCAGAATGGAGTAACATTTTGCAGTGGCCATTTTAGAAAATACAGGGACCCCAATTTCTTTGCTCGGATAGTGTACTCTGACAAGCTGAATATCACAAACCACGGTACAATAAATCAGCACAACATGTATGATTGAAAAGTGGAAATCTGACATTTGTTACAAGAAGTTGAACATCAGCATCTGTGGAGCATGAATGTTTGGTGTGAATTAACTGGTGGCAAACTCTTTGGCCCAATCTCTGTTGACAGAAACTTAAATGGTGATATATGTCAAACATTCTTGGAGGACTATCTTCTAGAATTTCTTCCCGACTTTCCCGTGGACTTGCAACAAACAATGTAGTTTACACATTAGAGTTGTCCAGCATGTTATTCTGGAGCAGCACAGGAAGCAGTACATCACATGTACAATCATTAGTGGATCAGGAGAAGCAGTTCAGTGTTTTGGCTTGCAAGATGACTGTGATCTTAATTCGCCTCACTTTTAGTACGTTGGGTTACTTGAAGAGTGAAATTTATAACAAAGTGCCAACAATGCACAATAATATGATTAAGCTATCACCAATGGATGATGTCAGCTTGTATCAAAAACATTTATCAGCTGTCTCATATCATTCCACATGCAGATAAATAATGCATAAAAGTGGTTGTCTACTTTTTTGAGCAATTGCCATGAGATAATTGTTACAAACAAACACCCCATTTGTGAGAGGTTATAGGCCACACCTCAAATGAGCAGCCCATTGGCGGAAGGTGACATGACCTACCTCAGACATGCTTTTTCATAAGACTAACGTATCTTCCAATGCAATTTCCTTGAGATAATACAGTTTTTGTACTCAATTGCGTTATTTCTTGATTACTACAACATCTATTGTGCAATTACCAAAGTTTTACATAGAAAAGTAATGTATTCTTCCCTAGAATTTGAATGTACAATAAAAATGGGGCGTTCCTTCAAGATTTCAATGTTGCGTCACACCCTGAAAGTGGGCATGGGGTCAACATTGGTATCATTGGACAGTATTTTTAAAAATATTTAACATTAATTTTTCCTTTTTTTTTACCTGATGTAAAGCTTTGTGATATTTCATTGTCTCAAGATAAAAATTCACCCTGTGTGTAATATTTCCTGTGATACCTTCCCTCAGGAACATAGCTTTGTAATTACCAGCAGCATCAAAATAAAAACATTGCAGTACACGTGCCATGATAAAACTTTTCTGTTTGAGAAATGTTCTGTAGACTCAATCTCCATGTTCATCATTGATGGTGGCAAGGTTATTAGAGAAGAAATAAAATGATCATTCAAAGAAATGTATTTTAAGTGGCACGTTACATCAAATAATGTGGTATGATCTTAGTAGTTTTTGATCGTTCTCTACTATATTCGACAGTTACAGCCACCCATGCCATTCTTTGAATATAACTCATCAAGTCAAGGAAATCTTCATTAGACATTACTTCCCAAAATTGCAGTCCTACAAATATATCTTCCTTCAGTTTTACTTCACCAGTCCTTGGAAATTTCTCTTGCAAGTACAGGATTTCACTTGAAGTTTTCTCCATAGTTTTAATAAAGTTTTTCATGAGACTTAATTTAATGAGCAGTGGAGGTAGACATACATGTTTGGGGTCAACAAAAGGAGTGCTCACCACATTTTTCTGTCAAGGCAGCAGTTCATCTTCATCATTCCATTTTTTCATTAATAATGTTTTTTCTGTCTCTCCTGTGTCACTACAATGGGCAGCAGCAGTTCTTTATGCACCCATGCAACATGTCAAGAAGAACTGGAATTACCTTGATCTCTTATACACTATTTGTGTTTCCTATACTAGATAAGTGTGAGTAGTACTTAAAAGTTCTCATATATCTTCTTCAGATTAATTGCATGTGCAATCAGAACAGAAGGAAATTTGTTCACATTGTAGAGGACTACTGTTTCCAAACTAATTTTGCTGGAATCTATGGATAAGTGGCACTGATTTATGCTGAAATCATGATCAAGACTTTCCATGACTCATTTGACATGATTACAAACAACCATGGCTCCTTACTTTGAGAAGTATTCAGAAAAATCAGCATGACAATGAAGATAAATCCTCACCTTTTTATAATGATGAAGAATCATGAAGCAAAGAGCTGGGACTATTGCTTCCACAAATTTAAATAGTATACATGTTCACAGAGACGATCATGAGACAAAATTGGTGGCTTATTTACAGTGTCCTAGAAATGCTGAGTTGGCATAGACATGTCCTTTGGAGTCTTCTGTGCATTCATCATGTATTTGTCTTCACTCACTGTCACATTCTCAAGAGGCACCAGTACTTACACTTCTTCACTCTGATGCAACAGACCTTATAGTAGATGGTAAATAAGGATATAGCACAGCATTCCATCTTTTCAAAGTGATTCCTCTATTTTACTCACACAACAATAACAACATGTTGTATGGTCCATTAATTCTCTCCAAATCATGGATACAGCAAAGGATATGTGACATGATGCTCATAAACAACCTATCAGGGGTGGTATACGATGAACAGCATATTTTGGAACCTAATTCTTGTCATGGTCACCAATTTTATATCCACAATAAAGTTCATATGACTTCCTTACAATATTAAGTTCTTGTTTTTTGTGTTGTCAGAGTTAACTCTCTTCAGATGTAACAAAACGAATTTGTCCTGTTTACATTGGTATGAGCACTTCTCCTGCTGAATTACTCCAAAACACAAACCGCACACTTCAAAGAACTTAGGACAACAAGCACTCTCTTTCAACAAATGTCAGAACTTTCAATGCTGAGACCCAAGTGGCAACAAATATTATATGATTCTATGTGTTCAAGCTTGACTCATCAACAGTGCTACCAAACAACCTCCATTGCCTAGTGATGAGGATTCATGTTTGGTAATTCTCTGTCCATAATTAGATAATTAGTGATACAAGGAACATTTATCAAAAAGGCAGATTAGACACCATAGGAAGGCATGTGTTCATTGCAGATGAGAAAAATAGTGTCTCTACTGAGGTTGAATTTGAGTGTGACAATGAGGTTATCTGGGCCCATGTAACACATCTTGGTGAAATCAAGTTAACTGTGCATATTTTTTACCAGTGACCCAATTCTGCTGTAAAAGTTTTAGAATCATTGAAAGAAAGTCTATGATCCATAGTGCAGGACTATCCAGATGATGCAGTATCAGCCAACTTTAACTACTGAGTGTAGACTGGGACATGTATGGATTCACTACACGGGGTACACACAGAGAGGCTTCTGAAGTTCTTTTGAACACGTTTTCCAAAAACTGTCTCGAGCAGCTAGTACGTCAACCGACACGCAATGGAAATACACTCCTGGAAATGGAAAAAAGAACACATTGACACCGGTGTGTCAGACCCACCATACTTGCTCTGGACACTGCGAGAGGGCTGTACAAGCAATGATCACACGCACGGCACAGCGGGCACACCAGGAACCGCGGTGTTGGCCGTCGAATGGCGCTAGCTGCGCAGCATTTGTGCACCGCCGCCGTCAGTGTCAGCCAGTTTGCCGTGGCATACGGAGCTCCATCGCAGTCTGTAACACTGGTAGCATGCCGCGACAGCGTGGACGTGAACCGTATGTGCAGTTGACGGACTTTGAGCGAGGGCGTATAGTGGGCATGCGGGAGGCCGGGTGGACGTACCGCCAAATTGCTCAACATGTGGGGCGTGAGGTCTCCACAGTACATCGATGTTGTCGCCAGTGGTCGGTGGAAGGTGCACGTGCCCGTCGACCTGGGACCGGACCGCAGCGACGCACGGATGCACGCCAAGACCGTAGGATCCTACGCAGTGCCGTAGGGGACCGCACCGCCAATTCCCAGCAAATTAGGGACACTGTTGCTCCTGGGGTATCGGCGAGGACCATTCGCAACCATCTCCATGAAGCTGGGCTACGGTCCCGCACACCGTTAGGCCGTCTTCCGCTCACGCCCCAACATCGTGCAGCCCGCCTCCAGTGGTGTCGCGACAGGCGTGAATGGAGGGACGAATGGAGACGTGTCGTCTTCAGCGATGAGAGTCGCTTCTGCCTTGGTGCCAATGATGGTCGTATGCGTGTTTGGCGCCGTGCAGGTGAGCGCCACAATCAGGACTGCATACGACCGAGGCACACAGGGCCAACACCCGGCATCATGGTGTGGGGAGTGATCTCCTACACTGGCCGTACACCACTGGTGATCGTCGAGGGGACACTGAATAGTGCACGGTACATCCAAACCGTCATCAAACCCATCGTTCTACCATTCGTAGACCGGCAAGGGAACTTGCTGTTCCAACAGGACAATGCACGTCTGCATGTATCCTGTGCCACCCAACGTGCTCTAGAAGGTGTAAGTCAACTTCCCTGGCCAGCAAGATCTCCGGATCTGTCCCCCATTGAGCATGTTTGGGACTGGATGAAGCGTCGTCTCACGCGGTCTGCACGTCCAGCACGAACGCTGGTCCAACTGAGGCGCCAGGTGGAAATGGCATGGCAAGCCGTTCCACAGGACTACATCCAGCATCTCTACGATCGTCTCCATGGGAGAATAGCAGCCTGCATTGCTGCGAAAGGTGGATATACACTGTACTAGTACCGACATTGTGCATGCTCTGTTGCCTGTGTCTATGTGCCTGTGGTTCTGTCAGTGTGATCATGTGATGTATCTGACCCCAGGAATGTGTCAATAAAGTTTCCCCTTCCTGGGACAATGAATTCACGGTGTTCTTATTTCAATTTCCAGGAGTGTATTTTGGATCCTGCAGCTACAAAGAGGCCTGACCTAATCAACAGTGTCAGTACAGAGACAAATATTAGTGACCATGATGTCATCACAGCAACTTTGGTTACTAAAGTTAATAAATCACTCAAGAAGGCTAGGAGAATATTTGTTCTAGAAAGAGCAGATAGACAGTTGTTAATAACTCACTTAAGAAAATGAACTTAAGTCATTTAATTCCAGTATGATGGACAGAGAGTAATTATGTTCAAAGTTTAAATGAGCTGTAAATCATACTCTGGAGCAGTATATGCCAAGTAAGCAGATTATGCCTGGGGGAGACTCACCATGAAATTCAAAAAATGATGAGGAAAGGTAAAAGTTAATAGAAACCCATGTGTCTGTAAAAGATTGATGCTCAAAGCTTTTAATGACTACTACTGTCATACTTTTGCTAAAGAGCTTGTCAAGAATCTGAGAAAATTCTGGTCCTACGCAAAATTGCTAAGTGGGTCTAAAGCTTCTATCCAGACATTCATTGACCAGTCTGGAATGCCAATAGATGATAGCAAAAGTAAAGCTGAAGTTTTAAATTTCACATTTAATAAATTGTTCACACAGGCATATCATACAAACATACCATCATTTGACCACTGCAAAGACTCCCATATGGAGGAAATAGTAATAAGCATCCCTGGCACAGAGATAAAACTGAAAGAGTTGAAAGCAAATAAGTCACTAGGTCCTGATGGAATCAAAATTTAATTTTAAAAAGACTACTCAAAGCACTGGCTTAGCTCACATGTATCGTGCCAAGCAGAAAGTCCCAAGCAGCTGGGAAAGAAAGGCAGCAACGGGAAAGAAGGGCAGCGACTCTTGTACAAAAGAAGGGTAAAAGAATGGGCCTGCAAAATTACAGACCAATATCCTTAATATTTGTTTGCTTCAGAACCCTTGAACATATTCTCAGATCAAATATAATATATTTCCTTGAGAGGGAAAAGCTTCTGTCCACAATCAGCACAGTTTTAGAAAGCATAACTTTTGTGAAACTCAGCTTGCCCCATTTCTCATGGTATCCTGTTAACTATGGATGGAGGACAACAAGCGGATTCTATATTCCTAGATTTCCCTAAAGCATCTGCCATGGAGCCAGATTGCTGTCTGTTAACTAAGATACAAGCATACCAAATAGGTTTCCAGACATGTAAGTCATTCGAACACTTCTTAAGTAAGAGAACCCAGTATCTACCCTCAACGGCAAGTGTTCATCAGAGACAAGGATAACACCAGAGTGCTCCAAGGAAGTGTGATAGGAATGCTGTTATTTTCCTTATACACAATATCTGGCAGGCATGGTGAGCAACAGTCTGTGGCTGTTTGCTGATGATATTGTGGTCTATGGGAAGGTGTCATCATTGGGTGACTGTAGAAGGATGCAAGAAGTCTTACACAAATTTTCAAGTTGATGTGACGAATTACAGTAAGCTCTAAGAGTATAAAAAATGTAAGTTAATGCAAATAAGTTGGAAAAACAGTCCATAATGTTTGAAGTCAGTGTTCATAGTGTGCTGCTTCACACAATCACACTGATTAAATATACAGGGTAACACTGAAAAGCAATATGAAAAGAAATGAGCATGCCAGGGAAGGTAACTGTCCACTTCAGTTTATTGGGAGAATTATAAGAAAATTTGGTTCATCTGTAAGGAAGACTACATATAAGAAACCAGTGTAAGCTACTGTTGAATACTCTTCAAGTGTTTGGGATTTGCACAAAGTCAGATTAAAGGAAGACATCAACCTAGTTCAGAGGCAGGTTGGTAGATTTGTTATCAGTAGTTTCAAACAACACACAAGTATTATGAAGATGCTTCGGGAACTCAAATGAGAATCATTGGAGAGAAGGTGACATTCTTTTCAACAAGCACTATGGAAAAAAATTTAAGAACCAGCACTGGAAGCTAATTGCCGAACGAATCTACTGTTGACAAAGAAAATTTCGCATAAGAGCCACAAAGATAGAATTAGAGAGATTAGGATTTGTATCGGAGGCATATAGATAGTTGTTTTTCCCTCACTCTATTTGCAAGTGGAATAGGAAAGGAAATGACTGGGAGTGGTACCGGGGGTACCCTCCGCCATGCATCATATGGCAGCTTGTGGAGTATGTATGTATATGTAGATGTAGATAATTTTACAAGAATTAAATCAGCAGAATATTTTATTTAAGCTATGGAAGAAATTGCAAGGACTCCTGTTGACAGTGGGTAGCTTGTTACTACAAAACTTATCCCAACAGCAAAAAGCTGACTTCAATTTCGAATTCAGCACCAATGACTACAACACCAGTCACATTCTTTGTAAAATAAATTTTATTGACAATCAAACAATGCTGGGTCACTGCAGTTACTTGTGTGCAATGTGCTGTATGTCTTTACACTGGGGTTCAGTACAATGACTGAACACCAAATGTCAATCCCCTTTACATTTATTTTTTATTTTTTTATTTACACATAAAATTCTGTAGGACCAAATTGAGAAGAAAATCTCCAAGGTCATGGAACATGTCTGTACATGAAATTACAACATAAAAGTAATAACAGATAAAAATAAAATGTTTCTGAACCCAAAAAAGGTAGTCCGTAAGTTTAAGTAAACACAATCAACACTACAACAAAAATCAGCTTAATTTTTCAAGGAACTCCTCAACAGAATAGAAGGAGTGACCCATGAGGAAACTCTTCAGTTTTGATTTGAAAGTGCATGGATTACTGCTAAGATTTTTGAATTCTGGTGGTAGCTTATTGAAAATGGATGTGGCAGTATAGGCCACACCTTTCTGCACAAGAGTTAAGGAAGTGCGATCCAAATGCAGACTTGATTTCTGCCAAGTATTAACTGAGTTAAACCTGCTTATTCTTGGGAATAAGCTAATATTGTTAACAAGAAATGACAGTAAGGAATATATATATATTGAGAGGCCAATGTCAAAATCCTTTTTGAATGGGAAGACTTACAACAAAATATAATAGTATACGACATAAGTGAATGAAAATAAACAATGTAAACTAATTTTCATGTCAAATGATAACTCACTTCAGATACTGTTTGAATAGTAAAAATGACAGCATTAAGTCTTTGAAAAATATCCTGCACATGGGCTTTCCATGACAGTTTACTATCTATCTGAACACCTAGAAGTTTGAACTGTTCAGTTTCACTAATAATATGCCCATTCTGTAAAATTAAAACGCCAGAGGTTTTGTTGAATTGTGTGTTAGAAACTGTGAAAACTGAGGCTTACTGTGATTTAGTGTTAGTTTATTTTTTACAAGCCATTAACTTAGGTCATGTACTGCCCTGTTTGAAACTGAGCCAATGTTGCACATAACATCCTTTACTACCAAGCTAGTGTCATCAGCAAACAGAAATATTTTAGAGTGACCCATAATACTAGAGGGCATATCATTTATGTAAATAAGCAACAGGAGTGGCCCTAACACTTCCACTTGACCATATCCCACTCAGCCCCCACATCACAGGCATTCTCAACATTTTGAATAATGACCTTTTGCTGTCTGTTGCTAAAGTAAGAGTTGGACCAATTGTGAGCTACTCTCCATATTCCATCATGGTCCAATTTCTGGAGCAATATTTCACCATCAACACAATCAAACTCCTTAGTTAAATCAAAATATGCTTTTTGTTTAACCCATCCAGTACCTCACAGAGAAAAGAGAATATATCATTTTCAGTTGTTAAACAACTTCTAAAGCCAAACTGTATATTTGATAGCAAATCGTGTGACATAAAATGATCAATTAGTCTTACGTACACAGCTTTTTCAATAACTTTAGTAAACACTGATGGCGTAGAAATAGGTCTAAAATTGTTTACATTATCCCTTTCTCCCTTTTTATAAAGCCACTTTACTACTGAGTACTTTAATCATTCAGGAAACTGACCATTCCTAAAGGAAAAATTACAAACAAGGCTAAATACAGGGCAAAAATAACACAACTGACCATATGGTTTTAATTTTATCCAATGAATTAGCTATTCTATTTTCATACCACATACTCTTTGCCTTCCTAATAACATTTTTAAGCACCTTACAGTACTGTTAGTAATGGGGCTACTGTAGATTGATTGTGACTACTTCTAAAATTTTGATATAATTCCTGTTTTGTTCTGCAAGATATCCTTATCCCACTAGTCAGCCACCCGAGCTGCCTGTTACTGTTAGCACCCCGCTTAGAACGTTCTAATGGAAAGCAACTCTCAAAGAGCATGTGAAATGTGTTAAGGAAAGCATTATATTTGTCATCTATGTTATTGGCACTATAAACAACCTGCCACACTTGTTCCTTGACAAGGTTTAGCTGTTGGATTACCTTTACTTCATAGTTTGTAATTACATATCACATTTGTTTGAGTACAAAAGCCTTTTAATGTTAAAATTTGTTCCTCTGTGTGATGGAACTGACCTCATTTTTTAGTCTCATCCTCAGTAGCATTAATCTTGATCACCTAGAAGCTGAATATCTATACAGGGTGGTCAGAAACAGTGTAAATAGACTGCAAGGGTGTTGCAGTGTAGGTTGTGCTGAGAAATAATTGTTAAGGGAAATATTCAGTACATTGCACCATTTCTGAGTTAATTAGCATTGATGTTAGCTAACCAGGCTGCTGTCCCCGCAAACGTAAATGGACTGTGATAGATTACCAAACATGTTAATTTGTTTTCCTAAAACTGAACAAGAAAGTGATACAAAAATTGAACACAGGACGGGAGTTAGGGCTGAACCAGAGCCAAAGGCTGAGCAGTCTCATGCACTATCACCTATGCTGTGAGAACAAATGACAATAATTGTATATGGTAGGCTGCTTGAATTTTGGTGTGCAATGGCCTGATTGGCTACGGTAACTTCAGTGTTAATTAATTCAGAAATGGTGCAACATATCAAATTTTTTTCTTAACAATTATTTCTCAACACAACCTACCCTGCAACACCCTTACAAGTTTTGCAGATTGTTTCTGAGCACTCTGTGTAAATGTCGATACTGTTCACTCAGAAATATACATGAGACCAACATATAGATTTCATTAACACACACTTTTATTCCTTGCACATCTTGAATAATAAGAACAGTAACCAGTTCATCCACTACAAAAAATAATAATTAGACCAAGTCTTCAGGCCAGCATCCACAATTACATTGGCAAAGTAATTGTTCTGTTGTGGGACAAAATAAACAGTCCATCTTTACATGAAATCATCACAATTCATAATTAACACTGTGTACAATAGGTCATTAAAAATTACTTGTTGGCATGTGCGACTAATTCGCACTCTATCCTGATCAGTCCCCAATAGGTAATGTAGTAATGTAGAAATAAGTAAATTTAAGTATTTATTAATAAAAGGTATTCTATTCTGAATAGTAGTAACAAATATTAGTCTCATCATAAAAAGCTGATATAATTAGATACAATATGGTTAACTGTAAAACATATAAAAAGTAGATACTGCCTTTGTCAGATTATTTTTACTCTTTAAAACTTTTTATTTTACAAAACTTTCTTGGCAATGTTGCTGTCAGTTATAATGTAATCATCATTCACTTTCTGGCTGCATGTCCCTCTAGCAGAAACATAAATATCACTGAATGTGCAAACTGATGAAAAAAAAAGTCCTGCCCTTTGAAGTGTCTGAACTTGGGCTTTATTAGTGGGAATAGTGAATGCTACTTCTATAGGGAATTGTTTTCTTATCATTTGGAAAGGAATGGTTGGATCATAAGGCTAATGCAGGGCATGAGCACAATTTTATCAGAGTTATTGAATTTAGCATTGATGATGTACTTGCCTATGTAAGATACCTGTAATCCTGTACCATCAATAAATCTCTGATTTGCATGAAGATTTCTAATTAACATAGTAGCATTTTTCTATGAAAGCAATTGATGAGGTGATAAACTGGATGGATTTAAAGAGCTCATAAAATTTATCGGATACAAATGAACATTGCTTATTTCTTCAAGTTGGACAGAATCAGGACTGCCTCCAGGCAACAAACTGGAAACTACATATTCATTAGTTGTTATACAATCATCAATTTTTAGACATAGACCCATCATTGAATATAACTGCAAAACATTTTGTTCATCAATTTTTGCAGCATTGAATATGGTGTAATAAAACTATCATAATTATGTTACCAATGTTTAGGAATTCTGATCCCTTTGCTGAAGTACTCTGTTTGATTTTCTAAATCACTGTTACTCTGTTTAAGTAACCATTCAGTTAAAAAGGAGATCATCATTTGCCCTCATATGTTAATTTGTCAGCTTTAACTTGAGGCAATAAGGGTGTGCATATAACTGTGGCTTCAACAATGTCTTTTCTATTAGCATGTCTGAAGACAGGTGATACTCAATGAAGATCCCCACTAAATGGAATTATGTTACCTCCATAAGGAAGATTATTATGCATGATTTCCCTTTTTAAGGATCGATCAAAAATGCTTAGAGTGTCTTCGGGAACCAATGAAATCTCATCCCAAATGATAAGATCAGTCTCACGGAGGAGTTGTGCATCCTTGGTATGAGTGCAAATCAGTTAGACCAATGTTTTCAATATGAGTACAGCTAGTTTGAAAGTCAAATGTAATGTGCACCCTATCATAGGAGATGCAGCAATTCTTGTCCACACAACTGTTTAAAACAACCTTGTTTTCACCCCATAAACTGTGACACAAAGTTTTGTAAACAAATGTTTTACATTATCCTCCCAGTCCAGCAATGAAGTAACAAACAGAATTTTTATTTATTACTGAATATACGACTTCCCTAGATATCTCTTCAGGTCTTTATTTAGCTTTTCGTAAGGCACCTTGCCATTTGTTCATTCTTCTTCTATGTTGCAGGCTTCTGTTGTGTTGTTCAATGATCACAACAGGGGTCAGAAGGTTGAACTGTTGGCAAGATTTGCCATGGCATTAAAAAAAATTCTCACTTTCTAGCATTGCAAGGCTGTGGGCTTCATGTGGCTTGTGTAATCTCTGAAACTATGTAAGCACATCCTGAAATGTTGTCCATCACTCAGGTATATTGGCAGGAGAAAAGAATCTGGAGATGACATAAAAAAGACATCTCAGTTGCATTGGCATTTGGTGTCTGGCAGCCTCCTGCAGGCATTTTTTCCATCTAGCATCATTAGTGACTTAATTTAATTTTTCTGCAGCTTGGAGAAATGAATTCCACAGTATAGCTCCAACTGTGCGTATGTCATCATATGACTGTGGTCCTTTGATGTGCAGAAGCAGTACTGAAAGGTAATATCTTATGATGTCAGCTGGATTGGCTGTGGTGCTTTGACATGCAGAAGTAATACTTGGAGGCAGTAACTTTCAATGTAGGTTGGATGGACAGTGTAGATGTTTCCAAAGTACTTGATGTTTTTGTTGAGAGTAATCAATTGCCTTTTCCACTACACATAATGTTCTGGAATTTCATCATAAAAGTAGTTGTGGGTGGTAAGTTGGTGGCACAAACTTGTTGACTCGCTCTAATTGTCACCACTGACCACTGGATTGGTCTTGTTTGTGGCTTCCTTGAGCTTCTCTGTCTTTGTTTGTCACTTTTCTGGCATTTGTTCTTCTGCAGTTTATGACTTGTTCCAATGGTTTAGAATGCCCTCTGGTTGGAAATCTACCTCTTGGTCTGCATGTTATGCCCCTGGTATCATGGAAATCTGAAATACAGAAGATAAAAGTTAGTAACTATTTGACAGCTTTTGTTTTTGTAATTATTCATTTGTTAAGAAAAAATATTAAGGAATAAATATTCTCAGAAGTAAATTTTTTTTATCTTTGTTGTTGCTGCCTGACAGTAAATGTTTGTTTTAGCTTTGCTAGTGATAGAGCTTAATGGTGCGGTGGAATTTCACTGCACAACTGTCTTTACAGTTCTGTACATCCTTCTCTCGCTACAACCAGCAGATAAGGCAGGGTCTTTTCCTTTTCACATTTACTTCTGTCCCAAACTGTTGATCCTGCTGTGACACCAGATATGTGCAAACGACAGTTGATAGCTACCAGTACAGGATAATAGGTTGGTCCCCAGCGAGGCTCCCACCGACCTAGCCTCACTCTCAGTCTCCAACTTCTCCTTATGTCAACATTGGTTTTTGCCACACACTACAAGAGACACACCATATGGCAATGCCTATCATGAAGTCTCAAGACACACACTTGCCACACCATCTCTACACTTGCTATGAAACAGGGCATATCAACTGATGTTTCATGGCATGTCTTCTACCAGATACAAATAATTTCACATCTCACATTGAAAAATATCTGTGTCATGCTTGTGATACTAGGGGAGAGGGTGCGATTTTACTCATTATTGTTATTCCTACATTGCTGCACCTTTGTTTAGTGTGACCAAATCAGCAGGAATAGATGGCATGCATGTGGCCCACCTCTCCCCATTACCATGACGAATGCAGAGTATTCATTCACAGTGACCTCATGTCATGCACCTACATTGTGCTACAACACCACACTACTTTGGCCCCCACTGGATCCTGAAGTGGGACTCTTAAAGACATTTACTCCGCATCTCCATGGTACCCCTACATTGTTTCAATAAATAGGCTAAAGCCTGCATATACACTGCCTGATTCCACATCACTTAGCCCAATTGCCATTCTCATCAAAACCCTGCAGGTGCATGCTGAAGCAGACAACAGCACCTCCATGGGGCACAACTACTACTGACACTACATCAAGCATTGCCACTGCTGATGTCCCCGAGATGCCAGCCTAAACTTGTAAGTTAAGTAGCAAAAATTCCTACAATGATCCTGTGGTTAGCAGAAGTGTAATGTAATGTCCTATATGCTGTAAAGTAATGTACAAATAAGTTATAAAAGTATAAATGCATATTAATGGTATTGAGAACAGGAGAAGTGTAACACAATGTTGCAAACGCTATAAAGTAATGATACATTAAAAGTTAAATAACTTATCCTATAAAAGTAAACAGTACTTACCTGTGATGATAAATGTTGATATAATTGAGTTTATTCATGCAGTATACATCATTTGCTTAAAGAAAGTAAACTCTAACATGTGCTGTGCATAACAGTAAAATTTGATTGTCAATAAATGACACCTTCTAAATTCCTTACATTGATGCGTATGACCGAAATCGCATTATAGACTATGCTTGCATACAGAAGCCAAACAACTGCAATAGCTGCCATGCATGTTAGTTAAACAGAATGTCAATAGATGACACCTTCTAATTATTTTTATAGCAAGGTTTTCAAAATAAAGTTTTTTAAGGAAACCAATAACTTTAAAAATATTTGTGTATTTTTCATCATTAAAGATGAATTAAATCTTTAAAATTATATCTCAGTAATTAACTTTGATTAAATAATATGGGAAACACAGTGTACTGCCCAAAAAACATCACTTATAAATAACATACATACTTACTCTTCAGTAGTTGATTTAAGTTTGTCCATCACACAAATTACTAAGTTCAACAATGGCTTACAGATGGCAATTACACTTTACAGACCTTGTTTTTTACAACACGGTTCAATCAAACTAGTCATTAATACAGATTACAGAATCCACTTGAAAGAAATTAAACATCAGAGTTCTATTGGTTTCCTACATAATACCTGAAAGTGCTACATTTGATGTTAATAAGAATTTGTTGTTATTTTGATTTATAGAAAATTTTATCGTGAATCCCTTGTTCATACATATTAGCACTATACTGTCAGAGAAAATTACATGAAATTATGATAAGTGTGTTAATAATCAATGCTATATGACATACCACACAGAAAAATTAAAGTAACCAAAATATTTAGTAGAAGTCTGGAATCTGATAGTGATTATAGCAAAATCTATTATGCAAAATGAGATCGGATCAGAACCTCTAAAGTTTAATTATTGGAGAAAATAATGAGTTTTAGCTAATTTAAAATACTTAACAGGAAATTCTCAAAGCTTAACTTTCAAATGATGTACATCACCTTTCTCAAATATAAGTATTAGCTTATATGTTTTTGCACATAATGAACAGTAATGCTAAATTTAATTAACTGTAATTTGTAATTAACATCAGCCTAAAGGAAACTAGTTACAGAAAGGGAATCAGAACAATCAAAATAATAATGATAACAACAAATTTAAGTGAAACTGAAACCAAATATGATCTTGAGATTTTTCTATGGGTGTTGCATGTCACCTGATAAATGTTTCGAAAATAGGTTAAAAATTCACAATTTTTTTTCTTTTCTCTCTTTTTTTCAAGGCAAAGGCATAAGAGATTGGAAGGATCCACCTATTATGTCACATAACCCTCGCATTGTCTTATATAGACAGATAGTGTCAAATAACTGACCATATAATCCAATTTCTAGACAATTAGTTGCAAAAATTTTCATACAAATTACAGACAAACAAGAAGGTGTGATCTTCACAAAACCAAAATTTACAGTAGTACGTTTCTAATGGAATATATGCTGAAACTCGTCACTGATAAGAATTATGAAATATGCTCATTTTATACATAACTTTTATGCAAATATACACATTAAATTCTTTGAACATCTTGAATAGAACTTGTGGTTCCCTGGTTAAAATGCTTAGCTCACAGTTTATCACTGTCCAGGTAGTTTGTTGATTACCAACATCTATGCCCATTGTATAGCACAGGAAACCATTACATAAAAAATACATATACAACCACCTTCCACCTTCATTGGCAAATAAATATGGAATTCAACTAAATAAACAGAACATTTCTGATCTGGTTAGTTGATTGTTACACTAACAATGTAATTAATCTTACATTATAATGAAAATTATTTACAATACAGTAAACACAAAGCAATCTGCTTCCTACTACACTGTAGACTTGATCAAAGTATATTATTAATTTTAAGGAACCCAAAAGTCAAATTACAATGAAGTTTTGCAAGTTCTTAGGTAATCTGTAGACAAATTACTATCTTACTATTGTTCCTAGCTTTGGGAAACAGATACACGACACATAATGCAGGTACTAAAGAGCAACGAACCTCATACACACAGTGTATAAGAATATGGAATTCAAAAATTTATCTCTGCTTTCTATTGAATATGGATTTCAAAAATTTATCTCTGCTTTCTATCCCTTCTTTCCAACTCAATCACTCATGCTGTCATACAAGGATATTCACATGGTCCAGAGGACAAACTGTGTTATCACCTAAGGCATGAGTCAGTTACTGGTTATTCACCAAGCAACTCACCACAAAAAATCTAGTTCCCAATGAAAGATGAACATGAAAAATACAGGCAGAAAAATAACCTAAATCAATGAAGCAAAATGGTCAATCTCTGATGGGCTATTTGCCAAATGTCCAACAACCCTTTCACACAAGATTCATGTGACATAAAAAATAAATTTTAAATCAAGCTCAGAAGAGAACTGTATTTGGCGACAGGACCCCAATTACTTGAGAGATGCTACCAAGATGTTATAGACCCCTGAACAGGATAGACTAAGAGCACTATAGGGGGGAGGGCAGAACACAAGATGAATTAAATAGAGATGAACATACCTGATATGAAAGATGGAAACACCCAGCTAGGGTAAGGTACCACCCACCATGAGGTGTATCTGCTAAAGGTCAGAAGACCACTTACCTAATTACTTTATTCACACTCTAAAATTATTTTCATCCTTCCAGGAAAATTTATATTCCCCAGATTCAGAAACAAGTCAAACTGGTCTGGAATAACCTTCAAACATCTTACAGACTGTACATAATGCTTCAAGCCAATTACATTATTTAAACCAAATACTTTATTAGACACTTGTAAGTTAACTTACAAACATTATCATGTGCAATTACAATATTTATAAATAGACCATGGTATACAAGTATTCATCATTAACCTTGCTGGCTTTCTCATTTCTTTCCACTAGAACTAAATTTTCAATCATTTTTCTTTCTAATTCTTTCTCCTACATCATTCATTTTGCTATTCTGATCTTATACTGAGCTACTTCACTTACAATTGGAAATCCAGTCTCTTCCCCAATGATGTTAGTGGGTCTCTCTCCAAATATTAATTCACAAGATGCAAATCCTGTGGATTCATTACATCAGTTAATCATTACATTCTCAAACTGCTGTATGTGGCTAGCCCAAACTGAATATCTCATGCTACAGTATATCCTTTACAACTTATTGATTTCCTTCATGACACTTTCAGTCCTGTTTCCTTGTGGAAAGAGTGTAGAAACTTTCATGTGGTAGTTTTTTTTCATCTCCATATATTGCATACATATTCCCGAAATAAACTGTGGTCCACTGTCTGAGAAAAGTATTTTGGCACCCAAAATTGTAAACATAATCTGTTTCCAACATTTCAACTATGGTTTTTGTGTTGGCTTTTTTAACTGAATAAAGTTTGAGATATTTTTGAAATGTGTATAAAACTACAAAAATATGTCTACAACCTCCTGTAGATGCTGGAGAGGGCCTAGTAATTACCTCTCTTGTCTCACTAATAAGGACTGAAGACATAAGATCTTTACATGGTACCCCAGTAATTTTCACCCTTTGACATTTGTCAGATCCCACTGAACCCCATTCAACCTTTTTTAAATATTACTGTTTCCTGAATATTGGCTAGAATTTTCCTGGTGCCACTGAAGCTATAACTTTCATGAAGGTAGTCAACTAACTTACCAATGCGTTGTTCCAGATGGCATACTTTCCACTCTTGTTTGTCCAAAGTTTTTCTCCAGAAAATTAAATCATGACACTTTTATAACGAATGAACAAGAATTACCCTTGTCAATTAAAAAAGCAGAGCAATGTTTGCAGTTTTTAAGGCATCTTTATGGTTATAGTTCACAGCTTTTACATTGTACAGAAGACTCAAACTGAAAGATCAGAGAATTTGTACAATTTACACAACATACACTAACACTGATTATGTTAATGACTGAAGTATTCTACAGGAAATCGCCCAGATTTTAGAAGCAGCTAGCTTCATTATAGTTTATATAGTTTAAGATTTTATATATTCATCAACACTATAATACAGTTTATTTATTTATTTACTTATTTTTGTGCTAACTGGTCTTCAGTGTCCATTATTTTCTTAATGAGGCATGTCACTTAGGAAATGTATAATCAAGATAGTGGAAGAATTTGTAGGTTCTTAAATAGTGGCCTGGATGAGCTTCTTATACTTTAATTTCC
Organism: Schistocerca cancellata; assembly: GCF_023864275.1. Classification (NCBI taxonomy): domain Eukaryota; kingdom Metazoa; phylum Arthropoda; class Insecta; order Orthoptera; family Acrididae; genus Schistocerca; species Schistocerca cancellata. The sequence continues at coordinate 910,384,895 of NC_064627.1, read as the reverse complement.
TATGGTCCTTATAGTAAAGCAACTTCTGCTGGCATGTTAGTTGCCCCGAAAAATTATGCCATATCTCAACAGTGAAACAGTAACTCCACATATTATGCCATATCTCAACAGTGATTCCATCAGTGTGTGACATAAATTTTTTTATCATTTGTTGTGTCATGCAGACAAATGTAATTTTCATGCAATACTTAATTTCTTATTGATGAAGCACACATGCTTGTCCCACTTAAGGTTTTCTTGGATCCATATTTCAAGAAACTTATTGCTGTTTACAGTTTCTAATTGTTTGCCAGATAACATTTTGGCAGGGTTTGAGGGCTGTATCCTTTGTGCAACATGTAAATACATAGTTACTGTCTTTTATGCATTTATGATAAGACTGTTTCTGGAGAAGCAATCAGTTATGCATACTTTGATTTCATTCACCAGTTCATCTACAGTTGACTAATTTAATTTCATCTTGGAGGCCAGAGTAAGCACAAGCCATATTGCTTGCATTGTCATATGACTGACAACGGCATAACTGAATGCCCAAACCATATTTACCTAATAAATGTATTAGTGGAATGGGTAATTCTTCTGAATTGTGCACAATTCAGAATTGGGACAAAACAGATAAATCTTTCAAAAGGAAATCCATCTTTTGATAAATAGCTTATAACAAAAGACAACCAATCCATATGTGTAACATCAGGGATGAGGCCTAATATGGTGGAAAAATATTTAATTTCCTTCACTTTGTCGGCAATATGCTTCACCACCCTTTCTGCCAGAATTTACACATCTGAAAAGAAAGAAATGATGTCTCCCTTCTCCTTCGCTCCCATAAAGTTCTGTAAGTTTAGCTAGATCAGGATTGAATTCTGCTATTAGTTTTAGTACCATCTCAAAATTTTCACAATGCGTTGATCCAAACCTACAGTTGTGACCCTTGAAAGATAGGCACTGTGTGGTAAAAGTTGTTGAGCACAGCAACAACTCACTTTAAAACGTCCCTTGAATATTTTACTTCTGCCTCAAGATAAGATATTAGTTTCTTATCTATTATCCCCATGATCTGTCCTCTAGTTTTTAAAGTTAACACACATTTCCTTTTTTAACTGAATGTTCACGGGCAGTTGATTGGGATCAAAGATTTTTCCAGTCATTAAGTATAACACACTACCTCTACTTTGAGGGTATACTAAAAATAGTCTTTCTTGTTTCTCACTAGTCCTCATGTTTCTGCAAAACAAACCTTTAAATACCTTGGAAAGTCACTACATTGCATGCACGAATTACTGAAGTCACAATCCATATTCTGTTTAGCTGTATGGTCATGAATGAATTTATTTATTATCCAGTTCACAGGATTATAAAAAACTGAATTACTATCGTAATTTGTTTTAGATGCATCATTTGGGCCCCTGAAATCATTGTTTCCATGCTATTATTATTCTTTCTGTTCTCAGAAATACTTGACTCAGATAAACCATGTTCTGCACTGTATTTGATACTGTTCATGACATCATTGCACGCTGGTGTTTCTAGACTCAAGCTTGAGCTGGAATTAGCTGGCTGTTTTTGATTTTTGAATAGCATATCAATTTTTGCACTCTTTCTCATACTTTCTCTTTCTTTATTGCCTTATGTTTTATGAGCTTCCAGTATTGAAAACTACTTAATCTTGTTTAACTTTTTCTTCTGCAACATGCATTACTGGGGTAGGGTACTTTATGCCTAGCCAAAAATAAATAAATAAATAAAGAAAAAAAATTCCTTAATTGTTATTTAATTTTGTTAACAGCACACTTTTTACAGAGGTACTGATGTTTAAGAAGGGTCCAGAACCAGAAAATAGCTTTTAGAACACTCTTAGCAATATCAAAGCATTTTCAAAAATGAATATTAATGACTTCATGACCACTACAAACAAATTTTAAAACTGGAAATTTCATTCATTGTGTTGATTTTGACTTTGAATATAGATTTTAAAGAGATATTGATGTGTAAGGAAGATCAAGAACCTTAAAATATTGAATACATTGTTCACTGGGAAAAGTGACATCTGCTACTGGGACTTAAGTTTAACTGAAAAACTTAAAACACCTATGAAATACAGTAGAAGTGTTCATTAAAAACAATAAATTTTTTTTAAATATTAACTAACTGATTACATTACAATTTTTTTCAAAATGTAGACATAACCTCCCTAAAAAAAACAGTATTGTGAGGGTTAATACTGAAATATAAATTACAATTTAAACACTGAAAATTTGAATTTGAAGCGGCATTGTTGGGTGTCGGCACTAGTTACTCATATGATAGTGTTAGCAGCAATTTACAACACGAAGCTCAATTTTGAATAGTGAGATTTGCCTTCCTAACATACACGATATGAGAAGGCAAGACACTGAATAAAATGAATAATGGTCACACTGTAGCGATGTAAAATCATTGCTAAAACAAAAGTCCTTTTCTCATTGCCTGGCCATACTGTTCATGAAGTTTGAGCTGACTGTTACCATTGTTATTCATATTCATTTGTTGTTAAGCAGAGTAGCGCGGTTAGATATCTGCTCTGACCGCAAATACTAAACCTCGTTTTTAGGTTTTGTGTAGTACAGTGTAGCCAGTGTGGACACAGCTCTATAAGCCAACTTTTAAAATTCACCTCCCCTTGAAAACGCTGCCCCTTAAATCTGCCACCCTAGGCAACTGCTTAATCTGCCTTCGCCGAAGTACAGCCCTGCCACCAACACATAGAAACTTGAGTTTGTGCTCATACAAAAAGATGATAAACCAACTTATTGTTGAAAAATTGCTTTAAATTTTGCAAAGCTTCCTGGCATTCTGCATTCAAATTATACAGCACATTCTCCTTCAACATATTGCCTTCTCAAGGATGGTAAAATGTAGTCTGCTATAAATTTTTGGTAATGTCCGAAAAGGACAAACCTAGCTTTCAGTTGTTTCATGTTCCTAGGTTTTGAAAATTTGCAATAACCCTTAATTTTTCTGGATCAGGATGTATCCCTTCTTCATTAATTGTATGAGTCAGAAAAGAAATATCCCAATTTGTCAATTCAGACTTACTTTTTGCGTCATTACCCTCTGTAAATAGCTTTCAGCACCTCAGCAAAACTTTTGAACTGCTCAGAGAAATCACATCTAGCAACCAAAATGTCATTGCTAAAGACAGTTACTTTGTTAATCAATTCATTACCCAAAAATCCTTCATTCCTTCTGAAACCTCTCTACTAGTTTGAATCAACACATTCTCTAGATCATTCTATTGTACAGCTGTTATACCATATTATCAGTTTTCTCTTATATCTCTAATAGCATTTTGTCTTCCTCTGATTCCTCTGTCATTTTCAGTGGCTCATCACCTTAATGGAAAATCCAACCCATTATTCACTTCTGTACCCATTTCCTCAGAAATGGATATGTCATACAAGTGCCCACTGCATACAAAACTAAATTTTCCACCAGCAAAAACAATATTTACATTCCATTTACATAAAAACTCTGTACCAAAAATAACATGTATGCTCAGGTCAGGTATCACCAAAAATAGCAAAAACCTTTTCTAATTTATTTTGTGATAATTACATGCAGTCACAGGAACAAGGACATACATAGCAAGAGTCACTTTGTCACTGAGTATGAATCATTTAGTTTCACTGTAATAATTCATAAGTTCACTACAATGTCAAGTTTTGCAAAGTGGATAAGTCCTACTTGTGCAAGAGAGGAACAATCCTCAACCAAAAGGACACCACATGGGATGGAACTGACCTGAATCTTGTAATCTCATCCTTCGTACCACCAATATTGAGCACCTCAAATCTGAAATTCAGCATAACTGTAGAATGGTGTTCATTCAAAAATGTAGATAACACCAAAATTAAAATTTCATTAACACACACCTTTATTCCTTCCACAGCTCAAATAATAAGAATGGTGACCAGTTCGTCTATTATGGAAAACAATTAGCAGAATTCTTCAGGCCAGCTCACACAATTACACTGGGTGTTAATTCTTCTATTGTGGCACAAAACGAACAGTTCACCTTTACATAAAACAAACACAGTTTGCAATTAACACTTTCCTATAGCAGTCCATTATAGGTTATTACTCTCCAGTAGCTCAAATAAGTCCATCATATGAATTACTTAGTCAACAACTTAGTTAACAGTAGCTCAATATGATGACAATTACACTCCACAGTACTTTTTGTTCACAACACAGCTCAATCAAACTATTCACTAATTTAGATTACAGAATCCACCTGAAAGCAGTTAAGCATTAGAATTCTTGATATTTGCCTACGCCTATGTGTGTTTTTCCACATATGAATATACATAGTGCACTCAAACATAAATGTCACTTGTATACTTTCAAACCATAAGCTGGCAAATATGAGCGATGCCCAACTACTTACAGATGGGCATAAGAACAAATTGTTATTTATAAACTACATAATACTTCAAAAATACCTACATTTGATTTTACTAGTTTTTTGGACTACAAGAATAATTATAATTCTGATTGACAGAAAACATTCTCTTGAATCCCCTTGTATATATGTATGAGTGCCATTCTGCCAATTAGAGCAAATTATGTACATGGAATTATTAATGAGTCCACTAATAAATCAGTGTTGAATGTCATACTGTATGGAAAAATAAAACTAACAAAAGTATGTAGTAAGTCTGGAATCTAATAGTGGTTATGACAAAATCTGGGAAGCAAAATGGGGCTGGAACAGAACGTCAAGTTTAATTATTGTGCAAGATAACAAGTTTTCAAATGGTGTACATCATCTTTCTTAAATATAAGTTTTGCAGTAATGCTAACTATAACTTTTAAGTAACAGTGCCCTAATAAAAATTAATGACACAAATAGAATCATAACAATCAAAATAAAAATATGAATAACAGATTTAAGTCAAATTAAGTTCAAATAGTATCTTGAGATTTTTATATAGGTTTCATCTCAATACATAACTGTACTGAAAATGGGACAAAAAAATTAGCAAAAAAAATTGGTTTACTTATGGAAGTAAAAAGTCATAACAGATGGGAAGGATCCACATGTTATGTCACAAGCGTTTGCTACAATTTTCTGGGATTGTGACTTCCCTACATAAAGCAGCATTTTTGAGATAATCCTCATGGAGATCATACATTGACCAGCAAATCATTAACATACATAATGTATACTAGCAATCCTACAACAATTCCTTAGGGTACATCCAAAGGTACTTTCATATTCAATTATTTCTCCTCCTTGAAAATTTTGTTTGCTAGTTGCAAAGCTGGTCAAATATTCTGTGTGAACCACTGTGGAAGTGTACTGAATGCTTTCTGCTAGTAAGAAAACATGTAATAAACCTGTCTTCTAAACCTCTTGAATGAACAGAACCTGCAGTGATGTTCCATAGTAATGTTCATCAATCTTCTAATCCATCTAAAAATCAGGAATACCCTCATAACTCTAAACAATAGAACTGCACATAACAGAATATGATTCTGGAGCAATCAACTACGCAGTTTCAACACTCAACATATTTTAAATTTTTTGAAATCATGCCATTTCTGAGTGCCATTTCAATTGGTGCCATGACTGGAATACAATTCTGTAGTGAATAATGAGTTCCATTGCCTACTGCACAGTATTTTATAAAAATTTTGTATGAATCAGATCCATGAGGGATGTTGTGAGAACTGGTGGTAACTTTTAAAACTGACTGACATACCTAGAAGGCAACTGGACAACTGTCTGTTAGGGACACCAGATAAATACATTTCTGCAGTCCATTAACCTTTCAATATTGTGTTGGCTCTGTGGAGGGTGTGGAATATTGGTAATGATTATAAACAGGGCATTCATTTTAACTGAAGACACTGAAATATCTCAAAAACTACACATAGGATCAAAAAAGTTATAATTCCAATTTATTTGTCTCGGAGGGGGACATCCAATGATACCACACACAAGCCCCCCCCCCCCCCCCACCCAATCATACCAAACACATAGGTGGTGAGGGGGAGTAACTTTGAAATCTTCAATAAGAGCTCTCTCTTTTATTTCAGATTACGATTCTATGGTCAAATCTACATACCTTTTGTCTGAAGGATTTTCTTCATTTCACTAAGATGTCGCTGCAATCAGAGGAATTGAAATGGATACACAACGGTAATTTATGTTATGCTACACACTGGCTCTTGAATATCCAATGGCATCTCCATGTTGCCTGTACACTGCTATCTGACACAAAGGTGTTCACAACCTTGTAAAAGAATGAGTGAGAGCATGTTTTCTCTGGAAAATGCTCAGCGAACAAGGTAACAGCAGCCTCAGCATTTTTCCTACATTCTCCTTAAATCAGACCCATTACATTTTTTCTTTTGTGGTTGCAACATTCATCGTCCAGTTGCATGTCTGTTCTCCAAATTATAGGTAGTTGTACAGGCAATAAATACTGCACAAGTATTGTAATGTTTAGAGCTACTATCTGTTCTACATCTGTACAATACATGAGCTGCAGCTGCACTGTGATGCCTGTTATGATATGTTGTAGTTCGCTACATAGCCATGGTGGCGCGTCGAGTAGTCTCCTGTTTGATGTCAGAGGAATACAACGTTGTGAATGGGGTTTCCAATAAGAAATTATGGTGTACCAAGTGGCAATGGATATTCAAGGGCCACTGAGTAGCATGTCATAAATTACAATTGTGTGCCCATCTGTATTTCTCTGATTACAGCACAAACTGTGACGAAACAAAGAAAATGCTTCAAACAAAACGTATGTAGATTTTGCTGTAGAATCATAACCTGCAATATAAAAATGAGTAATCCCACTGAAGGTTTCAAAGCTGCCCCCTGCCACCCACGTGTCACAGGGTGCAGTGGCAGGTCAAGTGTGGTATTGTTGATGTCCCCCTCTGAGACAAACAAATTGGAATTATAACTTTTATTGATCCAATGTTTAGTTTTTGAGATATTTCAATGTTTTCAGTTAAAACGAACACCCTGTATATTTACACCATATTTTTTCTGCTAATGGTGCTAGTAAAATATATCAATATGGCTTATCTATCAGTGACAATAGAAGCCATAAAACAAGAAATGCAGGATAGTAATGAAGTAGAACTCATTTAACCAGCTATAGAAACAGCAGAACTGGATCAGTCAGAACTAGATCAGGTGGAATTAGAACAAGCAGGATTATATCAAAGTGTAAACTTTGTGAGATAGACAGCAAGATTTCAGGTGTGGACAACAGCAGTCTGAAACAAACAAAGATTTTACTAAGATAGACACCAAGATTTTGAAAAACAAATAAATAAATTTTAGAAATAAAAACTGAACTGTGTACTCAAATTGATAGGCTCAGAAGAGAGCAAAGTGGCAAAATAACAACTATACATGAAGAAGTAGTAGAAACACTGAGCAAAAGAGTGAATAAGGTGGACAACAGGATAACCAACACAGAATCCAGAATGGAAACAGTATAATTAAAAGTGACTGAAGTGGAGCCACTGCTGAGAGATGAAATTTCTATTGCCCAAGCTAAATGGAAGAGTGAAACTGAAGCTGCTAAAAGCCAAAATATTGACCATGTTAATACTTTAATTACCGAGCAGATTGGTGCAATGTTTAACACACTGGACTCTCATTTTGGAAGGATGGTGATTCAAGTCCACATCTGGCCATCTGGTTTAGGTTTCCATGATTTCCCTAAGTCACTTCACGCAAATGCCGGAATGACTCCTTTGAAAGGACACACTAATATCCTTCTTCATCCTTCTCTAATCTAAACCTGTGCTCTTTCTCTTATGACCTTGCTGTTGACGTAACATTAAACACTAATCTCCTTCCCTTCTCTGCTTTAATTGAAAAGAATGAAAGAGTACAGACAGTAACTGATAACAAGTTTCAGTACCTATTATTGTGAGGATATGTAAGGACCCAATTTTTGGTTCTGAGACAGTCAGTCCAGGTTCAGTTTCAGACAACAAACCTGTGTTGATTAGAACAACAGTGCATCAATTTAACTGTGAAATAAATGTAACACAATTAGGCTGTGTGTTAAAACAATGGCAGTGTCTGTTCCATAAGTTCCTTTTTATTCTTCAAGTACTGTGAAATGCGTGGTTAGGCCTTTACTGCTCGTAGATGTTCAACAGTAAACTATTGTAGCAGTATGTTGATGTTTTCCTGCAACGTGTTAATGAGACCAATCGAAAGTTAAACAATAGTGCACTTTCCATATAACTGTGTATTATTGGGGAGGAGGGGGAGGGGGCTTGTGAACAGTGGAAGTAAAGAACGGTGAAACTGAAATGTGCAACTCCTGGCTACATCATTTAAAGTAGTCAATGTTGAACTTCCAAACCCCATTTCTCAGCAACTGTAGCAGTGCAGTACATCAACACCGAGGACAACAAATGATGAAATAAAGAAGATGAACTGTCACATATGGTGCCCCAGGGGAGGACTCTTGTAATTGGGCACAATAAACTAGGACTCAAGAACTTTGACAGTGAACTTGAGAGTGATTTGCAGAACAGTTTTAATGAAGTAGACGCAACAGCCAGTCAGCGTATGGGTTTAATGGCCACAGTAGGACAGCTGCCAATCAGTGAGTGGCTTCTATGGAAGCAGCTAATGAGGACAGGAGCAGCCAATCAGCACAGAGATGGACACAGCTGACCGAGATAAGCAAGATGCCTGATGCCTCGCTGAGAGAATTACAACTTGCAGCAGCTGTGCAGGCAGATGATGAATGGAGATGACAGCACCATGGTTTTAGCTAATAATTTTGTGAAGTTCTGTTGGTATTGGTATTGGCTGTGTTGTAGTAGTATTAATGCAAATATTTGCTTTCTTAGTAGGCAGAGAATTTCGAGACCATTAGTGTTAGTTCTTAAATAGTTCTACTGGTGTAACTGAACTTTGGTAACGTAGCCGTATAGTTTTTTTTTTTTTTTCAGTAACTGTAAAATTTTACCGTGAGGGAGAAGTGTGGGGTCTGTCGTAGGTTTGTGAGTAGTGGATTACGGTGTGGGATTTGTTCAAAGTATTTTCATTGGGGGGAATGCAGTGGGGGAGCCAGTGGTCGTTTTAGTGAGATACTCTCCTGGGAATGTAGAATCTGTAGTAGAAACAAGTTGATAGAGGAGCAGAAGCATAAGATCTGTGCCCTTCAGGCGCAGTTCCAATGCACAAAGGAGGAACTAGATAGGTTGAGGAGGGTGAAGGGTGGTGGGGAATGGGAACTGGCAGTTGGCAAGAAGGCAGCTAGAAAGAGGAGGTATTCAGACAGTTTTACTTTGCATACATGGAACAGATATGACCAACTGTCAGAGTTGAGTGGAGAGGAGCCTCGTGTAGCTGTAGATGTAGGGAACTTGCAGCAGTCCTCAGCAATTAGGAGGACTAGGTTAGTTGCAAAGTCTAGCAGAAAGAAGGTTATGCTGCTTGGTAGTTCCCATGATAGAGGTGTGGGCCAGCAGTTGCAGGAAGTGTTGGGGAATGAGTACCAGGTCACCAGCATTGTGAAGCCTAGAGCAGGGTTGGCTCAGGTGACTGAAATCATAGGAGAGTTACATAAGAATTTTACGAAGGAGGATTAGGTAGTGATAGTGGTTGGAGCAGGGAACAGCCTCGACAGGGACGGGGAATATGATGTCGGTGGTGTCTTGGTTAAGATAGCTACTCAAACTGGTGGCACTAACGTGCATTTCGTGCAACTGTTTCAACGTCATGATCGGCCTCACCTTAATGCGCCTGTTAGGCGTGTTAACGTGGGGCTGGGGAGGACACTGATGGCAGAGGGCATGGATCACACCTCAGTGGTGCCAATTGGGTCTATCAGTAGATTGGGTTTCACTAGGCATGGCCTGCACCTCAATAGGTATGGGAAGAGGAGGCTGGCGAAGCTTATAGGTGACAGTGTAGTGGGTGGTGGTGATGTCACTCATGGAAAAATTCCTGTAGTAGTTGGTGTCAGAGCTGCACCTTTTTTTAGATTGAAGTCAGTTGATAGGTATACCTGCTTAAAGGAAGTCCCTCTAACTAAGGGCTCACCTTCAGAGCATGTAATGTTTCCAAGCAGAGAAAGAATTAGCATATTCCATCAAAATATAAGAGGCATTAGAGATAAAGTTAGTGAACTGCTACTAGATGTTAACTCTGAAATTATTGGTATATCAGAGCACCACTTAAATAATTTGATAATTCAGAGGCTTCCTTTACCAGGCTACAGATTAGCTGGCTGTTTCTCAAGGAGTCCCTTGCGGAGTGGGGGAGTGGCTTTGTATGTAAAAAACAGTATGACTGTGCTACTGCTCCCCTGCACCCTAGTTGGAAAAAACACAGTTTGTATCAGATCATATGAATTTAGGAGAACTACCAACATCCTTTTTCTTGCACAGTCATATACAAAATTAATATTGAAGTTACCACATATAACTACTTTCTGGTCCTTCCTACAAAGTGAATCAAGAACCCTCTCTAGCTTGAGCAAAAATGCTCTGAAGTCGGAGTTAGTGGACCTAAAAAAAAACAACAATTAGAAGTTTAGTTTCACTAAATTCAACTAACGCTGCGCAACTTTCAATTATCTGTTCAGTGCAGTGCCGTGATATATCACGGCACTGCACTGCACTGCACTGAACAGATAATTGAAAGTTGCGCAGCGTTAGTTGAATTTAGTGAAACTAAACTTCTAATTGTTGTTTTTTTGTAGGTCCACTAACTCCGACTTCAGAGCATTTTTGCTCAAGCTAGAGAGGGTTCTTGATTCACTTTGTAGGAAGGACCTGAAAGTAGTTATATGTGGTAACTTCAATATTAATTTTGTATATGACTGTGCAAGAAAAAGGATGTTGGTAGTTCTCCTAAATTCATATGATCTGATACAAACTGTGTTTTTTCCAACTAGGGTGCAGGGGAGCAGTAGCACAGTCATAGACAATATTTTTATTCATTCTTAATTACTAGATGGGCATTCTGTTAGTAAAAGCATGAATGGCCTTTCAGACCATGATGCACAAATTTTAAGACTAAAAGGCTTTTGTACTCAAACCAACGTCATATTTAATTACAAACTATGTAGGAAAGTTAGTCCAACAGCAATTGAGAGTTTTCTAAACCTCATCAAGGAACAAGAGTGGCAGGATGTTTATAGTGCCAATAACATAAATGACAAATATAATGCTTTCTTAACACATTTCTCATGCCCTTTGAGAGCTGCTTTCCGTTAGAACATTCTATACAGGGTACTAGCAGTAAAAGGCAGCCTGAGTGGCTGACTAGTGGGATAAGGGTATCATGTAGAACAAAGTGGGAATTATATCAAAATGTTAGAAGTAGTCAAAATCAAGCTACAGTAGCCCATTACAAACAGTATTGTGGGTGCTTAAAAATGTTATTAGGATGACAAAGAGTATGTGGTATGCAAATAGAATAGCTAATTCACAGGATAAAATTAAAACAATATGGTCAGTTGTGAAGGAAGTGTCTGGTCAGCAGCACTAGGTCGACGATATAAAATCAGTTCGCAGTAAAAATATTTCTGTTACTGATAAATCAGGTATATGTACAGTATTTAACAATCATTTTCTGAGCATTTCTGGTGAATTAAATAAAAAATTAGTTTCTACAGGAAATCAAATAACTTTCTTGGCAAATGTCTTTCCGAGATTGATGTCTGAAATACTCCTCTGTGATACAGACAAGAAGTAGATTGAGTCAGTAATTAAATCACTGAAGACTAAGGACTCTCATGGTTATGATGGAGTGTCTAGCAGAATATTAAAATACTGTGCTGCACATGTTAGCACTGTATTTAGCCATATTTGTAATTTTCCATTAGGAATGGTCAGTTTCCTGAGCGAGTAAGTACTCAATATTAAAGTGGCTTTATAAAAAGGGAGAAAGGGATAATGTAGACAAATTTAGACCTATTTCTATGCCATCAGTGTTTGCAAAAGTTATTGAAAAGGCTGTGTATGTAAGGATAATTGATCATTTTATATCATAAGATTTGCTATCAAATATACAGTTGGGCTCTAGAAGTCATTTAACAACTGAAAATGCTATATTCTCTTTTCTCTGTGAGGTACTGTATGGGCTAAACAAAATGTTTCGAATGCTTGGCGTATTTTTTGATTTAACTAAGGCATTTGATTGTGTTAATCACAAAATATTGCTCCAGAAGTTGGACCATTATGGAATACGGGGAGTAGCTCGCAACTGGTTCACCTCTTACTTTAGCAACAGGCAGCAAAAGGGCATTATTCACAATGTTGATAATGGGTGTGATGTGGGATCTGAGTGGGGTACTGTCAAGTAAGGGGTGCCCCATGGATCAATGTTCGGGCTGCTCCCGTTCCTTATTTATATAAATGATATGCCCCCTAGTATTGCGGGTAACTCTAAAATGTTTCTATTTGCTGATGACACTAGCTTGGTAGTAAAGGTTGTTGTGTGCAACATTGACTCAGTTTCAAGTAGTGCAGTTCATTACCTCAGTTCATGGCTTGTAGAAAATAAACTAATCATAAATCACAGTATTAGTGAAACTGAAAAGTTCAAATTTCTAGGTGTTCAGATAGATAGTAAGCTGTCATGGAAAGTCCACACTGAGGTTCTTCTACAAAGACTTAATACTGCCATTTTTATTATTCGAACGGTATCAAAAGCAAGTGATACTTTGACACGAAACTTAGTCTACTTTGCTTATTTTCATTCACTTATATCGTATGGTATTATATTTTGGGGTAACTCTACCCATTCTACAAGGATATTTTTGGCTCAGAAACAGGCGGATCGGGCAATAAGTGATGTGAGTTCATGTACCTCTTGTTGACCTCTGTTCATGGGTCTGGGTATTTTTACATTGGCCTCTCAATATGTATATTCCTTATTGTCGTTTCTTGTTACCAACATTAGTTTATTCCCAAGAATAAGCAGCTTTCACTTGGTTAATACCCAGCAGAAATCAAACCTGCATTTGTATCGGACTTAATTAACTGTTGTGCAGAAAGGTGTGCAGTATACTGCTGCATCCATTTTCAATAAGCTGCCACCAGAATTCAAAAATCTTAGCAGTAATCCACGCGCTTTCAAATCAAAACTGAAGAGTTTCCTCATGGGTCACTCCTTCTATTCTCTTGAGGAGTTCATTGAAAAATTAAGCTGATTCTTATTGTATTGCTGATAGAGAATACTTAAACTTATGGACAGACTTTTTTCACGTTCATGAACATTTATTTTTATCTGTTATTACTTTTATGTTGTAATTTCATGTACTGACACGTTCCACGACCTTGGAGTTATATATATATATATATGAAAACTCTTTGTCTTTAAATATGTCTGCTTGTGTCTGTATATGTGTGGATGGATATGTGTGTGTGTGTGTGCGAGTGTATACCCGTCCTTTTTTCCCCCTAAGGTAAGTCTTTCCGCTCCCGGGACTGGAATGACTCCTTACCCTCTCCCTTAAAACCCACATCCTTTCGTCTTTCCCTCTCCTTCCCTCTTTCCTGATGAGGCAACAGTTTGTTGTGAAAGCTTGAATTTTGTGTGTATGTTTGTGTTCGTTTGTGTGTCTGTCGACCTGCCAGCACTTTCATTTGGTAAGTCACATCATTTTTGTTTTTAGGTATATTTTTCCTTCGTGGAATGTTTCCTTCTATTATAACTATATATATATATACTCTTTGCCTTTACAAATGTCTGCTTGTGTCTGTGTATGTGTGGATGGATATGTGTGTGTGTGCCAGTGTATACCTGTCCTTTTTTCCCCCTAAGGTAAGTCTTTCCGCTCCCGGGATTGGAATGACTCCTTACCCTCTCCCTTAAAACCCATATCCTTTTGTCTTTCCTTCTCCTTCCCTCTTTCCTGACGAGGCAACCGTTGGTTGCGAAAGCTTGGATTTTGTGTGTATGTTTGTGTTTGTTTGTGTGTCTGTCGACCTGCCAGCACTTTCATTTGGTAAGTCACATCATCTTTGATCCTAATCCATATATATGATCCCAATCCTACTCCTAATGATCCAACTCCCCAAGACACTATCCAAATTGAACCCTGCCTGGAACAGTTCCGTCCTCCGTCACAGTGGGACCCACCTCCTCTTCCTCAAAATCACCCTCTCCTAACCTTCCAGGAATTTCTGACTTCCAGCCTTGCCTCTCAATCCTTCTTAAAAACCTTAATCCTACTCCCAACATCACCACTGCTGAAGCCCAGGCTATCCGTGATCTGAAGGCTGACCGATCCATCGTCATTCTTCCGGCGGACAAGGGTTCCACGACTGTGGTACTTGATCGTTGGAGTATGTGGCTGAGGGACTGCGTCAGCTTTCAGACAACACTACTTACAAAGTTTGCCAAGGTAATCCCATTCCTGATGTCCACGCGGAGCTTCAAGGAATCCTCAGAACCTTAGGCCCCCTACAAAACCTTTCACCTGACTCCATCAACCTCCTGACCCCACCAACACCCCGCACCCCTACCTTCTACCTTCTTCCTAAAATTCACAAACTCAATCATCCCGGCCGTCCCATTGTAGCTGGTTACCAATCCCCCACAGAACGCATCACTGCCTACGTAGATCAACACCTTCAACCCATTACATGCAGTCTCCCATCCTTCATCAAAGACACCAACCACTTTCTCGAATGCCTGGAATCCCTACCCAGTCTGTTACCCTCGGAAACCATCCTTGTAACCATTGATGCCACTTCCTTATACACAAATATTCCGCATGTCCAGGGCCTCACTGCGATGGAGCACTTCCTTTCATGCCGATCACCTGCCACCCTACCTAAAACCTCTTTCCTCATTACCTTAGCCAGCTTCATCCTGACCCACAACTTCTTCACTTTTGAATGCCAGACATACCAACAATTAAAGGGAACAGCCATGGGTACCAGGATGGCCCACTCGTACGCCAACCTATTCATGGGTCGCTTAGAGGAAGCTTTCTTGGTTACCCAGGCCTGCCAACCCAAAGTTTGGTACAGATTCGTTGATGACATTTTCATGATTTGGACTCACAGTGAAGAAGAACTCCAGAATTTCCTCTCCAACCTCAACTCCTTTGGTTCCATCAGATTCACCTGGTCCTACTCTAAATCCCATGCCACTTTCCTTGACGTTGACCTCCACCTGTCCAATGG
Organism: Schistocerca cancellata; assembly: GCF_023864275.1. Classification (NCBI taxonomy): domain Eukaryota; kingdom Metazoa; phylum Arthropoda; class Insecta; order Orthoptera; family Acrididae; genus Schistocerca; species Schistocerca cancellata. The sequence goes on along the minus strand of NC_064627.1, from coordinate 910,369,712 downwards.
CCAGCTTCACACGTCCGTCCACATCAAACCCACCAACAAGCAACAGTACCTCCATTATGACAGCTGCCACCCATTCCACATCAAACGGTCCCTTCCCTACAGCCTAGGTCTTCGTGGCAAACGAATCTGCTCCAGTCCGGAATCCTTGAACCATTACACCAACAACCTGAAAACAGCTTTCGCATCCCGTAACTACCCTCCCGACCTGGTACAGAAGCAAATAACCAGAGCCACTTCCTCATCTCCTCAAACCCGGAACCTTCCACAGAAGAACCCCAAAAGTGCCCCACTTGTGACAGGATACTTTCCGGGACTGGATCAGATTCTGAATGTGGCTCTCCAGCAGGGATACGACTTCCTCAAATCCTGCCCTGAAATGAGATCCATCCTTCATGAAATCCTCCCCACTCCACCTAGAGTGTCTTTCCGCTGTCCACCTAACCTTCATAACCTCTTAGTTCATCCCTATGAAATCCCCAAACCACCTTCCCTACCCTCTGGCTCCTACCCTTGTAACCACCCCCGGTGTAAAACCTGTCCCATGCACCCTCCCACCACCACCTACTCCAGTCCTGTAACCCAGAAGGTGTACACGATCAAAGGCAGAGCCACATGTGAAAGCACCCACGTGATTTACCAACTGACCTGCCTACACTGGGAAGCCAGCCTTCTATGTGGGAATGACCAGCAACAAACTGTCCATTCACATGAATGGACACAGGCAGACAGTGTTTGTTGGTAATGAGGATCACCCTGTGGCTAAACACGCCTTGGTGCACGGCCAGCACATCTTGGCACAGTGTTACACCGTCCGGGTTATCTGGATACTTCCCACTAACACCAACCTGTCAGAACTCCGGAGATGGGAACTTGCCCTTCAGCATATCCTCTCTTCTCGCTATCCGCCAGGCCTCAATCTCCGCTAATTTCAATTTGCCGCCGCTCATACCTCACCTGTCTTTCAACATCATCTTTGCCTCTATACTTCCGCCTCGACTGACATCTCTGCCCAAACTCTTTGCCTTTACAAATGTCTGCTTGTGTCTGTGTATATGCAGATGGATATGTGTGTGTGTGCGAGTGTATACCTGTCCCTTTTTCCCCCTAAGGTAAGTCTTTCCGCTCCCGGGATTGGAATGACTCCTTACCCTCTCCCTTAAAACCCAAATCCTTTCGTCTTTCCCTCTCCTTCCCTCTTTTCTGACGAGGCAACCGTTGGTTGCGAAAGCTAGAATTTTGTGTGTTTGTTTGTGTTTGTTTGTGTGTCTATCAACCTGCCAGCGCTTTTGTTTGGTAAGTCTAATCATCTTTCTTTTTAGATATATTTTTTCTGCGTGGAATGTTTCCCTCTATTATATTCATATCATTAATTTGAACCCAACAATTACGTTTGTTATTGTCACTGTTACATTTCGAAATCTTTTCTGTCGTCTTATTTCCTCCTTCTGTTTTTGCCAGTAGTTTCACTTTGTATTCACCTTCTCCTTTTTACCGTAATCCACTATACAATTTTATCCCGCCGATATATACTCAATAATTCGTAATAATACGTAACCCACTTCCAAACCATAACCACAAAAAAAAAAAAAAAAAAAAAAAAAAAAAAAAAAAAAAAAAAAAAAAAAAAAAAAAAAAAAAAAAAAAAATCCGCTTTCAACACTACCGCTGCTACAAAATCCACCGTTTCTAGTTCACAAACAGTTCCTTTCAACTATTAAACAACCTTTTCGGCTAGTTTTAAATACTTTTGCTTTATTTCCATTTCCATTTTTCTCACATCACCGATCATTTTTAGCCGCTTCCCACAGGTTTTAACATCATTATTTCTTAATCAGACAATTGTTAGCCTCATTTCCATAATCTGCCACCACCAAACCACTAGTTTTAATACATCCTCACGTAGTTTTTTCGAAATTTTCCCGAATTTCTCCACCCTTTAACGTGTTTTGGCGGCAACACAACCACCTAACCTTTATGCACATCGTTATCTACCTACACAAGTTCACCACAGGATCAACAGAGCCCAGCTCTAACCAACCCTTTTTCGCCTTTTTTCACACCAGATCTCCATTTGCTTTCTAGTTCACCTTTATCTCTCCCCATATATTTTTATATTTACTTTCATTTCAGCCTCATGTTACACTTTCCACCTTCTAGTACCATGTCACCCTCACAACACCTCCACAACGACCCCATTAAGTTTTATTTACATTCCCTCCGCAAACATGCCTTCGCCCTAGCCAGATTGCACTCCCATATTTTATTTTCTCAGGCTTGTCTGACATTTGGCATCACCCCCAAAGGCCTCACACTTAAAATTCCCATCTCTGGCTGCAACCCTTCTTTCCATCAGTCCCTATACCAGTTCCAAACTGAACAATCCATTGCCCTCACCCACCTAATCCTTCACTTACACATCCACTCAGCCAATCAACACACCCGTCAACTCCTATCCTTAATAAAAGTCCTCAATCTTTCCTCTCCCACATCCACACTGGCTGTTCAGAGCATCCTCCTACAGGCCAACCGCAAATTAGAACAGCATGCCACCCTCCACCTTAAAAAACTATCCAATCTCCTGGTTTCCCACCTCCGGAAAGGCAACTCACTCACCCTTCACAACCTTTCCAGCAAACCTCAACCTCCTCTCATTGCACACAAACCCAGTCTCTCCCATCTACTCAATCTCCCACTTCCAGCTCCACTCCCTCCAAAACCTCAAAATTCCAATCAACACAATCTGGAACCACAACACCCCAATTCAGTAGTTAACCTTTCCTCCAAACCTCTCTCCCAATCCGAAACCTCCGTTCTATCCAAAGGCCTCACCTTCGGCCCCACTCCCAGATGTAACCAAACAGGCCTCATCAAAGATTTACTGTCCTACACCCGTAATCTCTGCTGGAAATATCACTTTGCCACAAAGAAAAATGATCCTAATCCTACTCCTAATGATCCAACTCCCCAAGACACTATCCAAATTGAACCCTGTCTGGAACAGTTCCGTCCTCCGTCACAGTGGGACCCACCTCCTCTTCCTCAAAATCACCCTCTCCTAACCTTCCAGGAATTTCTGACTTCCAGCCTTGCCTCTCAATCCTTCTTAAAAAACCTTAATCCTACACCCAACATCACCACTGCTGAAGCCCAGGCTATCCGCGATCTGAAGGCTGACCGATCCATCGTCATTCTTCCGGCGGACAAGGGTTCCACCACTGTGGTACTTGATCGTCGAGAGTATGTGGCTGAGGGACTGCGTCAGCTTTCAGACAACACTACTTACAAAGTTTGCCAAGGTAATCCCATTCCTGATGTCCACGCGGAGCTTCAAGGAATCCTCAGAACCTTAGGCCCCCTACAAAACCTTTCACCTGACTCCATCAACCTCCTGACCCCACCAACACACCGCACCCCTACCTTCTACCTTCTTCCTGAAATTCACAAACCCAATCATCCCGGCCGTCCCATTGTAGCTGGTTACCAAGCCCCCACAGATCGCACCTCTGCCTACGTAGATCAACACCTTCAACCCATTACATGCAGTCTCCCATCCTTCATCAAAGACACCAACCACTTTCTCAAACGCCTGGAATCCCTACCCAGTCTGTTACCCTCGGAAACCGTCCTTGTAACCATTGATGCCACTTCCTTATACACAAATATTCCACATGTCCAGGGCCTCGCTGCGATGGAGCACTTCCTTTCACGCCGATCACCTGCCACCCTACCTAAAACCTCTTTCCTCATTACCTTAGCCAGCTTCATCCTGACCCACAACTTCTTCACTTTTGAATGCCAGACATACCAACAATTAAAGGGAACAGCCAGGGGTACCAATATGGCTCCCTTGTATGCCAACCTATTTATGGGTCGCTTAGAGGAAATTTTCTTGGTTACCCAAGCCTTCCACCCCAAAGTTTGGTACAGATTTATTGATGACATCTTCATTATCTGGACTCACAGTGAAGAAAAACTCCAGAATTTCCTCTACAAGCTCAATGCCTTTGGTTCCATGAGATTCACCTGGTCCTACTCCAAATCCTATGAGACTTTCCTCAACGTTGACCTCCATCTATCCAATGGCCAGCTTCACACATCTGTCCACATCAAACCCACTAACAAGCAACAGTGCCTCCAATATGACAGCTGCCACCCATTCCATATCAAACGGTCCCTTCCCTACAGCTTAGGTCTTTGTGGCAAATGAATCTGCTCCAGTCCAGAATCCCAGAACCATCACACCAATAACCTGAAAACAGCTTTCGCAACTACCCTCCGGACCTGGTATAGAAACAAATAGTTAGAGCCACTTCCTCATCCCCTCAAACCCAGAACCTCCCACAGAAGAACCCCAATAGTGCCCCACTTGTGACAGGATACTTTCCGGGACTGGATCAGGCTCTGAATGTGGCTCTCCAGCAGGGATATGACTTCCTCAAATCCTGCCCTGAAATGAGATCCATGAAATCCTCCCCACTCCACCAAAAGTGTCTTTCCACCGTCCACCTAACCTTCATAACCTCTTGGTTCATCCCTATGAAATCCCCAAACCATCTTCCCTACCCTCTGGCTCTTACACTTGTAACTGCCCCCGGTTTGAAACCTACCCCATGCACCCTCCGACCACCACCTACTCCAGTCCTGTAACCCGGAAGGTGGACACGATCAAAGGCAGAGCCACGTGTGAAAGCACGTACATGATTTACCAACTGACACGCCTACACTGTGAAGCGTTCTATGTGGGAATGACCAGCAACAAACTGTCCAGTCATATGAACGGACACAGGCAGACAGTGCTTGCTGGTAATGAGGATCACCCTGTGGCAAAACATGCCTTGGTGCATGGCCAGCACATCTTGGCACAGTGTTACATCGTCTGGGTTATCTGGATACTTCCCACTGACACCATCCTATCAGAACTCTGGAGATGGGAACTTGCCCTTCAATATATTTTCCCTTTCCGTTAACCCACCAGGCCTCAACCTCCACTAATTTCAAGTTGCTGCCCCTCGTAGCTCACCTGTCATTCAACAACATCTTTTCCTCTGCACTTCTGCCTCGACTGACATTTCTGCCCAATCTCTTTGCATTTACATATGTCTGCCTGTGTCTTTATATGTGTGGATGGATGTGTGTGTGTGTGTGTGTGTGTGTGTGTGTGTGTGTGTCTGTGAAGTAAGTCTTTCCACTCCCAGGATTGAAATGACTCCTTATCCTCTCCCTTAAAACCCACATCCTTTCGTCTTTCCCTCTCCTTCCCTCTTTCCTGATGAAGCAACCTTGGGTTGCGAAAGCTTGAAATTTGTGTGTGTGTTTTTTATTTTGTCTATCACAACATCACTTTCTCATTTGGTAAGTTACAGCATCTTTGTTTTTTATATATATTTTTCCCACGTGGAGTGTTTCCCTCTATTATATTCATACAGTTAATACTTAAATTTACGTAGCTTGCTGCACAGGAGATGTGAAGCAGACAGCAGTTACGATGAGTGGTGTGCATATACATGTCCACAGCATCTGGGGAACTGCGTAGCTGGGTGTGTACACATGTCCACAGCAGCAAAAGTGTTAATTACGATCATTTTTGCAAAGTGCATAAATTCAAAACAAACAGATGGTGAAGCAATTTAAATGTGAATAGTAATCAATATACGAGGGCTATCCACAAAGTACATTACGTTTTGAAATTAAAAATAAATAAAGTATTGGAAAATTTTTTTATTATATAGAGATGAAATCCACACTTAAATACTACTTTTCTACATAGTTGCCATTTAAATTAAGGCACTTATCGTTGCGATGGACGAGCTTGGAAATTCCTTCATCGTAAAATTCGGCCGCCTGCTCCTTCAACCACGTGGTTACCTCTTCTTGAAACTGTGCGTCGTCATCAAAATGCTGCATAGCCAACCAGTTCTTTATTGCTGGGAATAAGTGGAAGTCGCTCGGTGCCAGGTCGGGACTGTATGGCGGATGAGGAAACAACTCCCACTTAAAAGATTCGAGAACTTCACGAGTGGCATTTGCCGTTTGTGCCCGGGCGTTGTTGTGAATCAGCAAGATCTTTGAGCCCAACTTTCCCCTGCGCTTGTTTTGTATTGCTCTTCTGAGGTTGTGCAGAGTTTGGCAATACCTTTGAGAGTTTATTGTAGTGCCTCTTTCCAGGAAATCCACAAAAATCACACCTTTTCTGTCCCAAAAGACAGTCGCCATCACCTTCCTTGCCAACATTGTCTGCATGCATTTCTTGGGTTTTTGGGGGGAATTTGTGTGCCCCCACTGCATTGACTGCAATTTTGTCTCGCAGTTCACATGCTTAACCCATGTTTAGTCACCAGTAACGATGCGATCGAGTAATAAGTCGCCATCTTTCTCGTAAGCATCCAAAAACGTTAACGCTGCAGCCATTCGTTGATTTTTGTGAATCTCTGTCAAGATTTCTGGTATCCATCTTGCACAAAACTTGTGGTATCCAAGCTTTTCGGTAATGATTTCGTGCAACAAACTTCGTGAAATTTGTGGAAAACTCATAGAGAGTTCCATTATTGTGAAATTACGGTTTTCACGGACCGCGGCATCGACTTTTTCGACAAGTTCGGCAGTCACTATGCTGGGTCTTCCACTTCGCTCTTCGTCGTGAACGTTAGTTCGGCCATTTTTAAATTTTACGACCCATTGACGCACTCCATCTTCAGTGATTATGTTGTCACCATACACTTCACAAAGCTGCCGATAGATTTCTATCAGTGTACAGTTTTTTGCAGTCATAAACCTTATTATAGCACGAACTTCACACTTCTCGGCATTTTCAATTAACGCTGACATTTCAAACTGTCACAGTAACTCAATGGAGTACAGCACGAACCTCTCACTAGCACGGCAGGATGCCGACTGAGCAGCGGAATGCCATGACACCAAGATGGCCTCGCTACCCCCGCCCCTAATGGACACAAACGAAAACGTAATGTACTTTATGGATAGCCCTCGTATTTTGATATCATCCACAACTTCCAAATGAGATAAAAACAAGTCGTCTTTGCTATTACAGGATATTAATCAAAAGTAATTTTAAAAAAATACATAACTTGTAAATTTACCTATTTACAGACAGTAAGCATGTTTTTTAAATTTAAAGTTCATCAGAAGTCACAGAAGACTGAGTAGCCAGAATGCATTTTATATTTTGTCGAACTTTCTGGGCCAAGTTGTTATTGAAATACAAAATATTTAAATTGTATCATAATGCAGAGTTGCAAAACACACTCAGTTTGTAACATTGTTGACACCACAGTCCTGTTTGGATGTTTACACTACCAATATAATATATAATACTTTAAATCATGCTCTGAGCATAACAAATAATAAAATGTAAATTTGTTGAGTGAGTTTCAAAACAGCTACTACATTCATGTTATCTTTACTGGTAAATGCAGAGATTGTATATTTTATTTCCGTAATTAATTATGAGTACTTAAATATATGATTGGTAAATGTAAATCAACTTATGTTTCCCTTTAACATAAATGCTGTCTAGTATTTGTTGGCTGTGTAAGTAGGGTAAAATGTAATCACTCATTTGATCTTTGAAGTAGTGCCATATTGGATGCTTAGAAGCTAAGGTGGAGTCAGTTTTTTTATCCTGAACTGGGCACATGTATTTTTGGTGTACTCTCTTATATCAAGTATTAATCAATCGTGGTGGCTACAGCAGTATATTCTGTTACAATGAGTTATGTCTAGTGGTAGAATAAATGTGACACTTCAGCTGAATACTGTCAGTGTTATATATAAAAACAAAGATGATGTGACTTACAAAACGAAAGCACTTGCAAGTCGATAGACACACAAACAAACACAAACATACACACAAAATTCAAGCTTTCGCAACCAATGGTTGATTCATCAGGAAAGAGGGAAGGAGAGGGAAAGACAAAAGGATATGGGTTTTAAGGGAGAGGGTAAGGAGTCATTCCAATCCCGGGAGCGGAAAGACTTTCCTTAGGGGGAAAAATGGACAGGTATACACTTGCACACACACCCATATCCATCTGCACATACACAGACACAAGCAGACATTTGTAAAGGCAAAGATTTTGGGCATAGAAGTCAGTCGAGGCGGAAGTACAAAAGCAAAGATGTCGAAAGACAGGTGAGGTATGAGCGGCGGCAACTTGAAATTAGCAGAGGTTGAGGCCTGGCGGATAAAGAGAAGAGAGGATATACTGAAGGGCAAGTTCCCATCTCCGGAGTTCTGACAGGTTGGTGTTAGTGGGAAGTATCCAGATAACCCAGACGGTGTAACACTGTGCCAAGATGTGCTGGCCATGCACCAAGGCATGTTTAGCCACAGGGTGATCCTCATTACCAACAAACACTGTCTGCCTGTGTCCATTCATGCAAATGGACAGTTTGTTGCTGGTCATTCCCACATAGAAAGCTTCACAGTGTAGGCAGGTCAGTTGGTAAATCACTTGGGTGCTTTCACATGTGGCTCTGCCTTTGATCGTGTACACCTTCTGGGTTACAGGACTGGAGTAGGTGGTGGTGGGAGGGTGCATGGGACAGGTTTAACACAAAACAGAACACATATAACTGCATGAAATAGAATATGATCGTAGGTTTCAGCATCTACAAGACTATCGATACTCAAGGGAAGTAATTTTTTGTTTTAAATCACTTGGTTTTTCACACAGATTTGGAGTTTGTTGTGCATCAGATAAATTAGCCTCCCCTCTATCAACTGGTTTCAGCTGTTTTCAGCTCTGTTAGCAGCACTACTGTGTAGAAAGCAGTCACTGACTAATCACCACCCCCATCATATTCAGCTTCACAGATTAAATTGTCTGAATAGTTTCAGTTTCACAATTCGTATCTTTTTAAGATGTCATACAACATACATTCCTGACATCCCATAACTTGGAGTTAACTTGAGTATGATTTTCATGTACTCTTGTTTAATGTTTTACTCACTTCTAATGCTACTCAGTAACGCTTATTTATTTTTTTATTTATTGTTAATCAGGGAATAGATATCCAATTCTTTTCTAATAATCTTTGGCAGTAGCCCGTTACTGGAAGCTAAAACCTAACCTTGCTGCATATAACCAGGATTCATCTCTCTTTTAGTTCCTCATTCCCATACTTAAGTGCCTATGTGCCCATACAACAGGTGTAACTCTTTCGAAAAATTTAAATTGTGCACCTTACCACAGAGCTCTTGTCAAATCCCACGCACTGCCCCACTCAGTCTGCTAAAACTCTCCTACCATAGTTTCTAAGCCCAACTCAAATTTGTAGAAGATACCACAATATCACACTTCTGATACATATTTCTAGGCTAATGGAGTCTTTCCAAGGAACGCTGAGAAAATATTACTGTTAAAGAGTTTACAGTTACGTCATTTAGAAATTGTGTTTGGCAGATGCAAGAATTTCTGTAAGTCACCCAATTTTGCCTACTTGGTATTTATTTATATTGACACAAGCTGTGTTGCATGCAGTGTGGTGTAGCAGTTAGTGTCACTGGCTGACAACCTGTGGGTCACCAGTTCAAATCTGACAACTAGTAACTATTTGTTATTTAATATTTATCATTTCTCAAAGGTTATTGGAATGTTATAGGTTAATAATGTCTGAATATTTTAGAATATATAATACTTGTGTCAGTATTTGCATTCTGATATATTTGATATTTGTATAAATAGCTGCACACTCTGTGCAGGAGTTCATTTCTGTTCCAGTTGTATGCTTATGTCAGTAATAAATGTCCTTTCAGTTCTAGGTGTTGTACTTCACTGACATCCCTGCTTTTGGATTTGGACTGAATTATGGTTTTGACATGACACTGTTTGGTGGTGATGCCAAGTACTTTATAACATCTGCATCACTGTTGCTCAAACTATTCAGTGTAAAAGCCATTGCCTGCGTTGACAGGAACAGGAATACAAGAAGTTTATTGTTCTTCATATCTGTATATTCAGGAGACAGATGGATCCCAAAACAGCAGTAACTCAGCTTCACATCATACATCCATCAGTGTTTTCTGAAGATGCTGGTAGGGACCCTGCAAAGTGGCTGAAAGGATTGGTCTGAGTTGCCAAATACAACAGATGGGATGACATTATGTGTTGGCCAACTTTTAGTTGGACGGCATAGTCCAGCAGCAGTTTGAGAAAAATGAAGGAAATGTCAATACCTGGGACAAATTACAGGCTGAATTAAAGAAAATATGTGCAACGTTCTGCAATTAAAGGACACCATGTCTGATGAAAGAGGTATGGCCAACAACCAAATGTGGAAGACCATCATGAGAATGCTTCTCTCATATGCCACATAGTAAGAGAAGAGATACAGCAGTGTATGGCATCCAGAAATACTGAAGCAAGAACACAAGAGATAGCCACCACCAATGTCACCTGATATGTCAGAAGTAGTACAGAATGTTGAAGAAGAGGTGTACTGACCTGTAGCACAAATCTCCACCAACAACTGAATGCACCAAGAAGAATGAACTTGGACAGCTCAAGCTTACACTGCAGCCATATACAATAACCTATCACAACTCCGCCAAAGCAGATTCCAAGCCCAGTTGAAAAAGGAAGAGGGGGAGAAGTAACACCTCCTTAAAAAAACCTTGGTTCACCTGGCCCAGGTGATAGTACCTCGTGAGGGTCCCTTGCCAGGGAAATGGTGAAGACATCAATGGCAGTGAAGGCAGCGATGAAGATCATCAGAATAGCAGAACTGGCGGAAGAGGCAGGCTTTTGTATAAAAGTACCAGACTGTAGCCCCTGTTCCCACAGTGGGTGGCTACAAAAGGCATCTGCCCCACATGTTAGTGATGGCCTCACTTATAATTGTAAGCTAAATGCTTGAATTTCTTTCATTGAAAGGTTAAACTACCTTTCCCCAAATCAAACTTTAACCTAAGACATGATGGTAAATTTTAAAAGGAAAACTACTCCAGGAAGTAACCAACCTTCCATCACTATTCATGGTGGTGCAACTAGGCCTTTGGATTCTGGAGAGCCTGGAACATCATGTAAGGAAGAGACGGAGCTTCCTAGTACTTCTTCAAAGATAAGACCCAAGAAATAAACATCTACTGGGGACTCTTAACATCAACACACTTATGAAAGTTGGAAAACCAAAACACCTAACAAAAAAATGGTTCAAATGGCTCTGAGCACTATGGGACTTAACATCTGAGGTCATCAGTCCCCTAGAACTTAGAACTACTTAAACCTACGGACATCACAAACATCCATGCCCGAGGCAGGATTCGAACCTGCGACCGTAGCAGCCACGCGGTTCCGGACTGAAGCGCCTAGAACCGCTCGGACACTGCGGCCGGCAAACACCTAACAGACACTCTCAATCAACGCAACATACTTATATTAGCACTTCAAGAAACAAGGTATCTGGATGAAAATGCATTTGAGTCACGTGGATACAGGATCTACAAAGGAAAACCAGCCATTAAAAATTCCAATAATACGACTATATTAGAGACCACATTTATGGTCAAACAGCAACTTATGGAATCAATAACTAATTTTAGCTCCCCATCAGAACAAATTTCATTTCTGACGTTCAAGTCAGGCAATAAACATTAAACTGTTATAAATGCACATGCCTATCAATCAACATAACAGAACAAATATTGACAAAGTGGAAGATTTTTGAGAAATGCTAGAACACGAAACATCCATATTACCAAAAGAACATATAAAAATTTTAGTGGGTGACTTTAATGCACAAGTTGGCAAAGAAATAAAATTTAAATCAGTAGTTGGAGATTATCCAGCACATGCAACAACCAACAGAAATGGGGAAAGACTCATATATTTTTGTAAACAATTTAATCTAATACTAATGTCGACATGTTTCAGGAAACTTGCAAGAAAGAAAAAAACATGGGTATCACCTAATCGAAATCAAGGAGAAGATCAGTTTGACCATGTGGCAATAACGACTTGCAACTACAAGGAAATCTTGGATGTCAGAGTGAGGAAGGGCCTAAACATAGACTCAGACCATTATCTGACTGAAATAAAGACCATGTTCCAACTGCACAAACCTAAACCAAAACCAAGAAGATTTCCAAGAGTAAACGCTACATTTATGATGCAAAATCAGGACAAATTCTGTGATATACTAAACACAAGAAAAATGGATGATTGGGAAGAAATTAAAGAAACAATGCTAGAGTCAGTTAAAGAAATGGGACAACCACGAAGAATACCAAATCACAGATGGTGGAACAAACTGTCTGATGAAGCAACTGACAATTGACTAAAGGCATGGAAAAAATGGAACAGTAATAAGAAACATGAATACTGGGAAGAGTTTAAAGAAGAAAGCAAAAAGACAGCAAAAATCATCAGATCAGTGAAAATAAAATATGACAAAGACAGATTAGAAGAAATGGATTCCGGCTTTAAAAGGAACAACACTAGAGACTTCTATGAGACTTTTAGAGAAGTTTTGACAGGATTACAGTCACCAAGTTTACATTTTAAAGATAAAAATGGAAAAATGGTTTTAAGCAATAAAGATAACTGTCAAATTTTAGCTGAATACTTTGAAAATCTATTAAATTGTGAAGAGCCTAATGACAGATTACAGTTTCAAAAACCACAACATGAAAATCCATAATTGGAATCACCTACAGTAGAAGAAGAAGCATTGAAGAGTAACAAAGCACCAGGTGAGAAGGGGACAGTAGCAGAAATGTGGAAACTAGGGGGCTTATCTGCATGGCAGAAAATTCACAAGGTAATTAAAGACATTTGGACAACAGGAATCATACCCAGTGCCTGGAAACAAGCATTGATCCATCGTCTCCATAAAAAAGGAGATAAAACAGATACCAACAACTACAGGGGCATATCCTTGTTACCAGTGACATACAAAATACTTTCTAAAGCACTTTTAAATAGAATAGAGGAACAAGCAGGACATGATATAGGAGATTATCAAGCAGGATTTAGAAAAGGTAGATCATGTGCAGAACAGATTCTTAATTTAAAAACAGTTTTAAGAGCGAGAGCTATACAAAATAAAAATACAGTAGTTACTTTCGTAGACTTCAAGAAGGTCTACGACTCAATTGACAGACAAACACTAATCCAGATACTTTATGAATCAGGGATAGATGAAAACACCAGAAGACTTGTTGAACAAATGCTCACAGATACAACATCAAGAATTAAGTTTCGAGGCGAAATTTCTGAACCATTCAAAATCAAAACAGGTGTCTGACAAAGAGACGGACTGTCCCCAATTCAATTTAACTTGGTTTTAGATAAAATATTAATAACATCGGAAAGCACATTAAAAAACAGAGGCACAAAGGGTATAAGCATGGGCCAAGGAAAGAAAAAATTTGAAGTGAAATGTTTAGTCTTTGCGGATAATATGGCATTGATAACTGAAAACCAAACAGACACAACAGTTATGCTTGATCTGTTACACAAGATTGCTGAAAAGACTGGGCTAAAAATATCCTATGAAAAAACTGAGTATATAGAACACAAACATAATACAGAAAAGTTTATGAAAACAAAGTATGGAAAAATTGAAAGAGTTGACATATTCAAATACATGGGGGAGAGGATCCAAGCCAATAGACTGGATAATACAACAAATAAAGAAAGAATAAAAAAGTTAGAATTTGCATATAAATTAACACAAAACTACTACAATAAGAAATCAATATCTATACAAGCGAAGATTAAACATTATAATTCAGTTATTAGGACACAAGCAACATATGGATGAGAGTGCCTAACATTGAAGAAGAAAGGTGAATTAAGATAACTAGAAAAAAAGAGATAGAAAAATACTAAGAAAAATTCTAGGTCCTGAAAAAAACAAGGAAAATAGGTGGATTAAAAGGAAAAATAAAGACTTATACAAAAATACAGAAAAGATCACAGATACAATGAGGAAGAGACGGCTAAAATTTTATGGACATTTAAAAAGAATGGAAGTAACACAGAGCACAAAGAAAATTTTTAATTGCATTAGTAAGCTGAAAAAAACTGTAGGATGGATAGAAGCAGTAAAGAAAGACACCAACAAAATAGGTGTTACAGAAGAAATAATATGTGACAGGAATCACTTCAGGCTACTGATAGAAAACGCAAAATATGAAGCTGATGAGCCAAAACCTCGACCCAAGAGAGTGTGAACAGATGAGCAGAGATGAGCAGTTGGTGAGAAAATGAAGTACTGGGAAGAACGGAACAAAAAGAAACACCATAAGTCTTAAGTTGTATGCAGTCCATAGCTGACCAAATTCATAAATAAAAAATTAAAAAAAAAAAAAACTATTACCCAACCAACTCAGGTATGGCCCCATGGAAGAACAGACATTTAGAGGATAAAGGGCAAAACACTGTGGATGCCCTTGGAAACATTGTATGTTACTGCAGAGAAATCAGACGAGTTTTTGGTGGTTTCTGCGCCATCAGACATCAAACACATTTCTACTCATGCCAATCAAGTGCAGGTAGTTATAGTTGACCTATGGAATGAAGCCCATTGCTATACACTGAATGAGATCACATGCAGTGCCTTTCCCTGTCACCAGAAAAGAGGCATCAGTTGCTCGTCTAGCTGCTGACTTTAGGAAAACTAAATGAAGTGACCATCTATGGAGGTGAGGCCACCACCAATGAAAATATTCCATGCACAACAGTCATTAAGATGTCAGGAAATCTCATTGATGTCATCATCAGTCGCCAACCTATCCAGAAACTAGTTGACTTAGGAACTTCCTTTCTGCACTGCCAGGTACTTGTCAGCTAAAGAAGACTATGTTTTGTGATATGAAAGTGATTTTGTTAGAAGTTGTAACTGGGAAATATGTCCAGCTGACAGGAACAGGTATTGCAAGAACAGCTATCAATGACAGAACACAGTCCTTTGAATTTGTAATTACCATGCTATTCTTGGCTAGGACTTCTTGCAGGCATCACAAGCAGTCATAGACTGTGGAAGATAAGAGCTCCAGACTGATGAATCTATCAGGAAGACTGTTGTAGGTGGTTGTTTGCTGTTGAAGATGTTATGTCTCCATCATCAGTTACTGACAAAATTTTTTATAATAATTTAATAATAAAATAATATTAGCAATTATAAAATAATTATTATAAAATTACAAAATAATGAAATTATAAAAATTATAAAATAATAATAAAATATTTAAAATAGTCCAATCTGTCCATCATCAATGAGAGGATTTCCAGCTATCAATCAAAGGGCTTAATTAAACTGCAAAGCTTTTGTTGATTGCAAAAAGTTAATCAGGCTCACAAAAGAGATCTACATGCCAGCCTCATCATAATCATTGCAGGTAGTCAAGGAGAATTTGTATCACTAATCATCCTGAGTAGCAACAACTCAGTACTAAAGGTATGTGTACAAGGACAGCCAAACCAGTCTAGGATGAGCAGCTCACTGTCACTGTTGAAGATGACAAAGTATCATGCTCTGCTACTACAAAATACAACACAGGGGAGGAAGCTACTATTGAACTACGAGGGTCACTCCAAAATAAATGCACACTATTTTTTTTATCCATCTTTTATTCTACATGTTTGAAAGTTTTACAGTGTGTACATACATCCTTTAGGAACAATATTTTCATTTCTCCACATAATTTCCATCCCTCTCAACTGCATTACGCCATCTTGGAACCAGTGCCTGTATACCCGCATGGTAAAATTCTGGACCAACCTGTTGGAGCCACTGTTTGGCAGAGCGCTCAATGGAGTCATCATCTTCAAACCTTGTTCCACAAAGAGAGTCTTTCAGTTTCCTAAAGAGATGATAGTCACATGGAGCCAGGTCAGGACTGTAAGGCGGGTGTTTCAGAGTTGTCCATCCGAGTTCTGTGATCACTTCCATGGTTTTTTGACTGACATGTGGCCATGCATTGTCATGCAACAGCAACACATCCTGCTTTTGCTGATGTGGTCAAACACGACTCAGTATTGTCACATATGCATCAGAATTTATAGTGGTTCCACTTGGCATGATGTCCAAAAGCAAGAGTCCTTCGGTATCAAAAAAAATTGTAACCATAACTTTTCCAGTAGAAGGTGTGGTTTTGAATTTTTTTTTTTTTCTTGGGTGAATCTGCATGATGCTACTCCATTGATTGCCTCTTCATCTCTGGTGAAAAATGATGGAACCATGTTTGATCACCTGTCACAATTCTTCCAAGAAATTCATCTCCACCATTCTCGTGCTGTTCCAAAAGTTCGCTGCATACCATTTTTCTTGTTTCTTTGTGAGCCACTGTCAACATCCTGGGAACCGACCTGGCACAAAACTTTTTTTAACGCCAACACTTTCAGTATTCTGCAAACACTTCCTTCCCCTATCCCAACATAGCGTGACAATTCTTTCACCGTGATGCGTCTGTCAGCAGTCACCAATTCGTTAACTCTCTGCACATTGTCTGGAGTGTGTGCAGTACGAGGCCTGCCACTGCGAGGTCAATCCTCAATATTGCTGTGCCTGCTTTCATCACATAACCTGCTTGCCCACTGACTAACTGTACTGCGATCAACAGCAGCATATCCATACACCTTTTTCAACCTCTTGTGGATGTTTCCCACTGTCTTGTTTTCACAGCACAGGAATTCTATGACAGCATGTTGCTTCTGACGAACGTCAAGTGTAGCAGCCATCTTGAAGACATGCTGTGACAGCGCCACTCATGGGAAAAGGTTGAACTGAGTTTGAAAACAAGTGGGAAGGATGTATCTACAAACTGTAAAACTTTCACACATGCAGAATTAAAACTGTATTTTTACAAAAATAGTGTGCATTTCTTTTGGAGTGACCCTTGTAGCAATAGGATTTGGTATGATCAAGGAACAACATCGATGAGTGATAGTCATTCTACATCAGTTTTTAGATGGTTTCAAATCTGGAGTGGAGACAATGTGGCAAGATGACATTACTAAACTTTTAGAGAGTCCTTGGATCTCCCTTGTGGTCCTTGTAAAAGAGAAGTGTGGCAAATTATGTTTCTGGATCAACTTCTGATGACTGAATGATATCATGTAGAAGTTGTCTGTCCATTGCAATACACTGACGACACTCTACACTGCTTCAAAAAAGCAAAGTATTTTGCAAATAAAGACATGCTGACAGGCTACTGGTAAATCAAGATTGACTGACTAGGCTGAATGGGAAAAGGCTATCTTCCTAACTCCTGAGAGCCTCCATGAGTTTAACATTATGCTATTTGGACTGTGAAACACTCCAACCAAATTCGAATACACACATAAAAAAAAGTTTTGCAACACCCCGGTTTCCAGAACTCCTGAAGATAGACGTTGACTATGGATCTTGTTATCACAGACACAGTCCCTTTGACTGTTTGACTGTCAATTAACTTGCCCAAAGATGTAAACAACCATGCATGAGCAGTGCCTATTAGATGGAGGGGGTCCCCAACAGCCGAACAGTTCCAGTCATTCCACTAGGAAGGAGGTACACAGCTCACAGCTCATGTTGTCTGTAGTTCAACCATGCCTAACAGTCAATACCATGGTTTGATCACATCCACATTGTTACTTTGTGCCATGAAGGGCTCTCAACAAGGGAAGTGTCCAGGCATCTCAGAGTGAACCAAAGCTATGTTGTTCAGACAAGGAGGAGATAAGAGAGACAGGAACTGTCAATAACATGCCTCACTCAGGCCACCCAAGGGCTTCTATTGCAGTTGGTGACTGCTACCTATGCATTATGGCTTGGAGGAACCCTGACAGCAATGTCACCATGTTGAATAATGCTTTTCATGCAGCCACAGGACATCATGTTACAACTCAAACTGTGCGCTATAGGCTGCGTGATGCACAGCTTCTCTCCTGACACCCATGGCAAGGTCCATCTTTGCAACCACAACACCATGCAGCACGGTACAAGTGGGCCCAACAACATGCCGAATGGACCTCTCTGGATTGGCATCATGTTCTCTTCACTGATGAGTGTCACATATACCTTCAACCAGACAATCATTGGAGATGTTTTTGGAGGCAAGCCGGTCAGGCTGAATGCCTTAGATACACTGTCCAGTGAGTGCAGCAAGGTGGAGGTTACCTGCTGTTTTGGGGTGGCATTATGCGGGGCCAATGTACGCTGCTTGTGGTCGTGGAAGACGCTATAATGACTGTACAATATATGAATGCCATCCTCTGACCGACAGTGCAACCATATCAGCAGCATGTTTGGGATGCATTTGTCTTCATGGACGACAATTTGTGCCCCCATCGTGTACATCTTGTGAATGACTTCCCTCAGGATAATGACACCGCTTGACTAGAGTAGCCAGCATGTTCTCCAGACATGAACCCTATCGATAGAGGTCTGCATGGATAAGAAAAGTGCAATCCAAATCCGCACCACATCCGCAAGGTCCTAATCCGCAACCGCATCCGCATCTGCAGCAATTAATCCGCATCCACAAGTTCCTTATCCGCATCCGCATATATTTAAGTTTTGAATGAGTAATTAATAGTAATAGGCAGTAGTACTTAGAATTATGGTTTGTAATGACATTGTTATTGTTAGGGTGCCATTTCTGCGACAACTTAACTACTTTTTATATATACTAAGATGGTATCTGTTCTTTCGGACATGTCCGAAAGAACAGATAGCATCAGTGACCATGCAGCTTGTTAGAATGAAATTCCAATGAAATGAACACCCTTAGTTGCTTACAGGCATTGGCATACACCAACGGGGACAGATGAAAATGTGTGCCCCGACCGGGACTCGAACCCGGGATCGCCTGCTTACATGGCAGACGCTCTATCCATCTGATGGTAGACAGTGGGCAGGTTTGCCACCCAGAGAGCACTTCACAGGCCACACAAAAGACACGGTCGCGGAAACGGATTAGGCACAGGTCTCTTGGGTACAGCTACGTCGGTCATAGCCAGGGGCTGAAGACAACAGACATCCGCTCTACCCGGGCCCTGCAAGATTCCAAGAATGTCAACAGACTTGAAGTTTTCAACTAACATTGCAACATACGTACTGGGCAGATGCCTTGCTCATTATCCGCAGATGACCCGCGGATATCCGCGCCGGTCACAATTTTATCCGCCAAGTAACAAATATCATGGATATCCGCATCTACGCAGGCCTCTACCTATCGAATACGCCTGGTATAGATTGAAAAGAGACGTTTATGGATGATGTGACCAACCAACCACTCTGAGGGATCTATGTCAAATCATCGTTGAGTAGTGGGACAATCTGGATCAACAGTGCCTTGATGAACTTGTGGATGGTATGCCACGAATGAATACAGGCATGCAGCAGTGCAAGAGGACGTGCTACTGGGTATTAGAGGTACCAGTGTGTACAGCAATCTGGACCAAGAACTCTGAAGGTCTCGATGTATGGTGGTACAACATGCAATGTGTGGTTTTCATTAGCAATAAGAAGGGCGGAAAAGATGTTTATGTTGACCTCTATTCCGATTTTCTGTACAGGTTCTGGAACTCTCAGAACCAAGGTGATACAAAACTTTTTTTGATGTGTCTATGATGAACAACCAGCTTAAGCACCATGAATGTACAACACATCTTTGCTATCTGGATGACTCTGTCATGTTTTTGAAAATATTTGAAAAATGTCTAAGCCAGATGACACATACACGCAAGCATGTTCAGAATGAGGGCCTCTGCCGGAATCTGAAAAAAAGTACCTCTTTGCCACCCAAGAAATAAAAATCTTGGGGCATCTAGGGAATGGCAAAGGAGTCTGTCCTGATTCAGAGAAAATAAAAGCAGTCACAGATTTTCCAACTACCCAGAATATTCATGATGTGAGATTTTTCTTGGAATGTGCTCATACTATTGCGATTCAGAAATAACTTCTGTATCAAAGCACATCTCATGCAAGAATTACTGCAGGGAGAAGCCTCATTTTCCTGGATTGAGGTGCATGGAAGATCCCTTCTTGTCCTTAAGGAGGTGCTAACATTTCAGACCAAGCATTGGATGATGAGAACGTCAGGATGATACTTCACACCAATGCTAGTGGTTATGGAATATTTGTTGTTCTAGTGCAAATTCAGGATGGTGTTGTAAAGCTTATGGCTTATGTTTCCAGAGTAGTCCCCAAATCTGAGATTAACTACTCTACAACTGAGAAAGAGCGTCTTGCAGTTTTTTAAGCCTTCAACAAGTTCTGGCTGTATTTACTTGTAAACCATTCATCGTTGTGACAGACCACCATTTTCTGTGCTAGCTGACTAGCCCAAAGGATCCATAGGATAGGCTGGCAAGATTGGCACTGAGGCTTCAAGAGTACTACATCACAGTGGCATACAGAAGCACACACAAACATAAGAATGCTGACTGCTTATCCAGGAATCCTGTGGCAGCACATGGCAGCTTGGATGAAATTGCAGTCATTGCTACATTAAATGATATCACTGCTGAGCAGAAGAGAGATGCACCAATGCTGAAAATCACAGAAGCCTTGAGGAAGCAATAACTGGTCAAAAGCAGATTTCAGTTAACAAACAGAGCACTATATAACAGAAACTTTATTCCAATGTGTGCAGAAATGGTTGCTCATTATTCCAGCTCATCTATGGCCTGTTATCCTGAAGTATTTCCACAATACTCCAACATCTGGTCACCAGGGTCTCGTGAAGACTCTGTACTTAATCAGATGCAGGTATCACTGGTAAATTCTCTATCAATCTGTTTGACACTACACGATCCACTGTAAGGAACACAAACAATGGAAGCATGCCTACACGGAATCTGGTACCAGTCCTGCATGCTGCAGTGCTATTCCAATGAATTGGAACTGACATAACCTGCTATGCTGTCATCAAAGTTGAATCAATTGACGAAGCTCCAGAAATTAAAAAAATTCTTTATAAAAGCTAACATTTCATGGCATAGATAACACTGACTGATGGTCTCTGAATGTGAAAAAGTTTTCCTGTCAAGATTGGTATCAGAGGTAATTTCACATCATGACTTCACCCAAAGAATTATAAGTGACTACCATCCACAGACAAACAGGCTCGCAGAATGCTTTAATAAGATATTAGCAGATATTCTTGATGTACAATGATATCAAATAGAGAGCTTTGGATACAATATTGCCACTGTGACATTCGTAGTAACACAGGGAAACGAAACAATACATGCTTCACACTGTTCTTTCTGCTCTACAGTCACAAAGTTTAAATGATAATGGATATGACTATGTGAAACACCACATCACCAGGAATGAAGAAGCAAGCCTACTGGCTCACATACAGACTATAACACCCAGGTGAAAGACTGAGAGTGCTATAATCCCAAGCAAGATACAGCCTGGGAGACTTATTATGGATTTTCACACCTGTGTAGAAAGTGTGACTGTTACTGAAGTATTGTTTTGGGCAGTATCATATCCTCTAGCACTTGTCAGATGTTACATACAAAGTCAAGGATTATGACCCTTCATCAACAAGACAAAAACACAGATATGTTGTCCAAAAGCCCTATTACAATCCTGAACCACAGGTCAATGACAGGGGTTTTTCATACAAGGAAACTAGAGATCCACTTGACGATCATGAATCTTCAACAGAGGGACTACCTTTCATGCTCATCACAGTGAAGATGATGTAATAACATGACCACAATATTAAGAATCCACCAGTACTGCCACACAGAGGACCACTGACAAGATCTAGATCCAGTGAGCTCTAGTTTACTCCAATGAGAAATTCTGAAAGAGTGGATTGTTGTTTCTTCAGGAGAGGGAGCAATGCCATGAGCTGTGGTGCATGCAGTGTGGTGGCACTGGAACTGGCTGTCACACTGCATGTTGTAGGCCTGAATATGACTGCTAGTAATTGTTTGTTATTTATTATTTCTGGAAGGTTCTTGAAAAAATGGTTCAAATGGCTCTGAGCACTATGGGACTTAACTGCTGAGGTCATCAGTCCCCTAGACTTAGAACTACTTAAACCTAACTAACCTAAGGACATCACACACATCCATGTCCGAGGCAGGATTCGAACCTGCGACCGCAGCGGTCATGGGGTTCCAGACTGTAGCGCTTAGAACCGCTCGGCCACTCCGACTGGCAGTTCTTGAAGTAACATTAGTTTGTACATTCTGGAATATTCAATGTTTGTATAAATAGCTGCTCTCTCCATCCAGGAAGTTAGTTCTGACTAGCTGTACATTGCTGTCAATAACAAACATGCTTTCAGTTCTAAGTGTTGTATTTCACCAACAGTTTTGAATTGATTGTGGTTTCAACATGACAGTATAACAGTATCTCAGCAAAATGATTCACAAGTTCTAGAGACAGATTTATAAATTTAGTAGGTAACTTCCTTATAAGACTGCTACACTACTTTATATATAATACAATTAGTCAATAAACTACTTGCATTGTAAATATTACCTATAGGACAAATTAACTGTACATATTATTGTACAAAGTACTGGATAGTGATCCAGATGCGCTTTTTTCTATGTTGCTTTGAGGAATGAGATACAAAATGTTGTCTGAATGAGGGAAGAATATCATGCAGAAAGAGACATAAAACATGTATTGGAGTAAGAAAACAAATAATAGTGTGATTACACAATAAACAGTCTCATGTGCCAAGGTTCTCAACAGAAAACTTTTGAGAGAAGACAGAAGAAAGGCTGATAACTAGAAGAACAGAAAATAAAAACTGGACAAGTTATAAATAGGTTTAACAAACAAATATTGAAATAATAAGCAAATAACAAAAGCACATACCTGACAGAAGACAATTGTCTTTGAGATGCGGTTTCTGCTGCTCTACAATCTTTTTCCATTGGTTTACCTGCTCTCTTATAGTGGTGAAATGAAAACTCAGATTTGCTTTTTTGGTACATCTCATCAGTTTCTTTAAGATGGGAGACTAGTTCACTCCTTGACCGAAATTTTCTGCCCTGTGGACTGTAAAAACTATTGTATGAGCTATTGTTCATTTTGTATACAAATCATTGTATAAATGAAAAAAATACTTGTCAGATGGCAGCAAATGAATAGGAATGGACAAAAGCTGAAATTAACAGAAAAACTTTTTAAACAAGTAGCTCCTTCAGTTTTCAAGGATTGAGTAGGCATTGGACAAGATAACCAGGACTATCTCAGGTCTAACCTTGCAATGATTTCATTTCTACATTTTGCCCTCCCCATGGAATCCTGAGTTTCCTTCCTTCATCCACCTAATCTTTGCAATATGCTTGTCAAATCATATGATAATTCCAGACCACCAGCTATACCTCAAGAGCTACACCATTGCAACTGATCCCATTGTAAAACCTAACAAAATGCTATGGCACTACATAGCACTCTGGAAAAGTGATGTGTAACCCAATGTTCACCTTTCTGATGAATGATACTCGCAAACAATAAAAAAATATAATAAATTACTATATAGGAAAGCACAACTACTGTGTATTTTTATTATTTATTTTTCATGTGGTGAGTGATATCAATGGACAACACATCTCTTCAAGGTGGAACTGTGGTCACAATAACTTTGTGAGAGGAAGTATCTGTGTAGATGTTTGTGCATGCTCCATGCATTACCAGCCCCGGATGGAGTATCAGCCTGGAATAAACATCAAAACTGAACATCCAAGGGAGCAAATTCGGAAGAAAACAAAGTAATTATTTAGTATTCTGAATTGTCAATTTGAGATTCAACTTTACATTCTGAATCACTGTTTTATTGGTAACATTCTCGTAGTATCAACATATTGTCAGACAAAGATAGTTGTGTTACACTTGGAGCACACATGACACATATCTGCAATGAGTTGTACTTATTTATGCAAATGAACATTGTGCTAAATACTTGCTGTCTACCATCACAATTGACAAAAAGGGGAGCTGCTCAATATAAAATCAAAACTTTGAGAGAATAACCAATGTCAGAACATTAGAACACCCTCTCACCCACAGTTGTCTTTTTAATGCCACGACTGACAAAACCTACAATACTGAAGATACAATC
This sequence comes from Schistocerca cancellata, assembly GCF_023864275.1. Lineage (NCBI taxonomy): Eukaryota > Metazoa > Arthropoda > Insecta > Orthoptera > Acrididae > Schistocerca > Schistocerca cancellata. The sequence continues at coordinate 910,345,660 of NC_064627.1, read as the reverse complement.
ATATGCAAGACTCCTCTGGTCACTTACCAGGTGACATGTGTTCACTGCATGGCATGTCACCTAAATATGATCATTTCCAAAACATAACAACACAAGAATGTATGCAGGCACTGTTCATGTTCAATAGTTGGTGTACACTCTATTCAGCAAGCTTCTAGAGACTTGAGTGTGTTACAACAAAAGGACCATTTGCCTCATTTCACACAATCATCTAATGACTAAATATCATATAAAGTAGAGAATATATAAAAACAAAGCCATCTGGAATGGCACAAAATGGGAAACAGAGAGAGAGAGAGAGAGAGAGAGACCAACAAAAGTATAACAATGTACAGTTAATAGATAGGTAGCAATGTTTGTGAACCAGTATTTTCCAAATTTCAACAAAAATTCCCAAAAACAAATTTACCACTTGTAGATAATTATGGACCAAATACAATTATTCTCTTATACCAAATACCCAAAGAGCATGAAGTCAGTAAAACTGTACAAATACTAAAACATTAAAAATCAACAGGCCTTGATGAAGTAACAGTCTGTGTGCTGAAATCAGTGCATATACAGCAAACAAGCTACCTTAACAAACATAATAAATGAGTTATTCACATCAGTTACTGGGGAAACACTGAGTGAGCCTATAAACTCACAGAGCATCTGCAAAATAATGCAACAAAAAATAAAAAATAAAAACATTGCGAGAAACACAGAGAAATCTCCAGTAAATAAACATTTTTTGATTCCAAACTGATTGGCAACAAGTTCGTCACAAAAAAGGAAAGAAAGTACACTTTTATAACTCAAACAATCCACCCATGACTAACAATCAAATAAATCCATTTACAGAGTACAGCCTTATAAAACCACACCTCAGAGCTCTAGACAAAATAAAAACCTCGAAATACCCATCTTCAAATATCTGCTACACCACCAGCTAGAAACTTCAATGTTAGGAACAGGCACAGGCAAAAAACAAGAACTGTATGGAGAAAAAAAGGCTTGGTTTCACCTGAGAAAAGTTAGAAACTGCACAACAACTGAAAATGTAATCAGTTTCCTATGTAAAACCTTCCCTGAGTTCAATAATTTTGAAGTAGGAAAACTAGCTACAAAAGGTCTAAACAGCAGTTTCAAAATTGGTATTGACTTTGAACTAAAGGAAAAAGTAATGAACAGTTCTATATGGCCTAATAATGTAGTATTACGGCATTTTTTATTCAGGAGAACATTCAAGGCAGCAGTACGATAGAGCCTACTATTGCAACTGCAGGTCAACAAAACTGGAATCAAAATAATGTACCCATAGTTTTAGCTAGTGTAAATGTTCAATATCTATGAACAAAATATGATCTGTTATCTATATTTATAGAAGATGCAAAGCCAGATGTGATATGTGTATGTGAGCACTGGCTCGATAAAGAAGAGGGTGAAAATTACAGATGCACTGAATACCTAGAGATGGTGAGCTCGTGGTATCGAGAAACTACCACTCATGGAGGCCTGTCTGTTTATGCCAATAAAAGTCTCAATTTTAGGGATGTGGACCTGAGAAATTACTGCTCAGATATGGATTTAGAACTGGCTGGCTTAGAACAAGTAGATATGAATATGATTATTATTTCAATGTACCGTTCACCAAATGGAAATTTCGAAAACTTCATTACTAACTTGGAAAGTTGTTTACATCACATAACACACCTTAAACCAAAAATTGCACTGTGTGGTGATCTTAATGTACACATAGGTGAAAATAGTACAAAAGAGAGAGCATTCTTGAATTTAGTAAATATTTATGGTCTCTCTATAGCAGACAGACTTCTGACTACAGGTGATGCCTCCCTCAACATTATTATTACAAATATGGATACCTGGAGTCACAAAATAAATGTAGTTGATGCAATGATAGCAGACAACAGTGCATTAGTCATGAATCTACAAACAAAGACTCTGGGTAACCAACATGGCAGTCAAATTATGTGTTTCACAGAAGAATAGTGCCAAAAGAAAAACTAGATACTTTCAATGCCTCACTGTCCAGCCTCAATGCCTCACTGGCAGCAATTAATGACAGAACCAAAACCCACTAAAAACCAAATTTGATGAGATGTTCCCACTGATACCAAAGAAAAGCCACACAGGTAAAGCACAAGGAAAACAGAAAACAGTAAATGCGAAACATAGTACACACCTGAGCAAGCCAATCTAAAAAACATTGTTCTAATGTGCCAAAGCAGCCACAGATCCAAATAGTAAACAATTGTTACACAGCAATTACTTAGAGGCCAAGAGATTTTATAAAAAAAAAGTAGAAGAAGCTAAAAGGAAGGGGAATGATAGATTCATAAGAGAAGGCTATAATCCATGCAAAGCAGCCTGGACTCAAGTAAATGAACATAGGAAGAAGCCTACTTCCTCTTCTAATGTCTACAGTCCTAATGACTTCAGTGACTACTTTATCAAAGTTAGAGAAAACACTGTTGCTGAAATCCCAGACTCGGTTATAGATCTTGCTGTTTATTTACCAAATAAAACTCACAGTAAATTTGAAACGTGGAAAAAAGTGCATGCAAATGACATAGTGAACATAGTAAAATCTTACAAAACTTTGGAGAGTCAAGATATCTATGGGATGTCCTGTACAGTCCTAAAGAAAATTATTGGAGAAATAGCACAGCCATTAGTAACAGCTATAAACAACTGCCTATCTGCAGGAGTTTTCCCAGATTTCTTGAAACTTGCAAGGACAGTACCAGTTTACAAAAAAGGAAACCTAGATAATGTGTCAAGTTTTAAGCCAATATCAACCATTCCTATACTACCAAAAGAGATTGACTCCATCATGAAAGATCAGAACTTATTTTTAAGAAAACAATCTCTTCAAAGATGCACAACATCAGTTCTGGAAGGGAAGGTCCTGTACCACTGCAGCATTAGACTTATTAAGCAAAGTAATGCAGGCATTCAATGAGTGAGAGTTTGTGGCACTCACATTGTGTGATCTAAGCAAAGCTTTCAACTGCATCCCCCACAAGATACTGCTCAAAAAACTAAAATGCTATGGTGTGGGAGGTACAGCCCTAGCAACACTTCAGTCTTACTTGGAAAACAGAAGGCAAATTGTTTCAGTCCAAGGAGCAACATCCCAGGAACAGAAGGTAGAACATGGCGTGCCACAAGGTTTGGTCATAGCCCCACTCCTCTTTCTCATTTTTGTAAATGATGTAAGTGAAGTTGGTGAGACACTACAATTTGTGGATGACACCACTCTTATTGCCAAAGGGTAAAATTCTGCCCAAGCAGTCATGAAGTCTGATGTACAGTTTTAAAACACTAAAAAAATGGTTCATTTCCAACAAGATGAATGTAAACGAAGAAAAAAACCCAGCATATGGTATGCAGCCTTGGAAAAAACACATACTCTGACTATATAGAATCTGTGAAACTGTTAGGCTTCACCACAGACCACAAACTCTCATGGAATGGACACACTGTGCATGTATGAAAGAAACTCTCTAGTGTAATATACCACATACAAAGGTAAAAAAAAAGTGATTACAGACCAGATTCTGTTAACTGTCTACTAAGCTTTGTTCCCTAGACACATTTTGTATGGATTACAGCTATGGGGTCATTCAGCAGGCTGCAAGGCTGTGCTGCTACTGCAAAAGGAGGCAATAAGAATTATTACATCGAGCAGCAGCCTGGAACACTGCAGACCATTATTCAGAACATTGGGAATAATGACTGTTTATAGCCACTATGTATTATTATGCCTCATCCACATATGGGAAAACCTAGACACCTACAGCAAGAGGCATAACATCCATAAACATAATACCCGCAGCAAAGAAGACATAAATCTACCAACCTGCCGACTGTCCAAAACAAGAGACATTTTTCCTGTGTTCGCTGTAAGGATGTTCAACAAACTAGCTGTTGAATTACAGACCCTGCTGCTGGACAACTTCAAGAAACAAATTGCTGAAGGGCTAAAAAATGCCCACTATACTCGGTCCAAAAATTCTTTAACCGTGAAGAAAGTGAATGGACACAGTGAACATGACATAGTCTATATACATTACCTGTATAAAGTTTAGATGTTATCCTGTAATTCATTATATTGTAAATCACTTGACTGTAACTTTGACGCAGTCTGTCCAGCCATGGCTGGTGAATAACGAAGACCTGGTAATAAATGGTAATAAAATGGAACTTTCCAGAGTATCAATATTTAAAACAGGCATGATTTGTACCTCTGCTAAAGAAAGGTATTGAAGATGACACAGGAAACTTCAAGTCCATGTCTGTGCTGTTAACACCCTCAAAAATAATAAAATCAATTATGAAAATTGAATTGATTTTACTTCCAAAGTGTTAGATTTATACAATCAGTGACAGCAGATTTTCTAAAAGTGGTACACAATGCTCATGACAAGGATGAGTGAGTTGCTTATGGTAGAATATTAAGAAAAATAGTCCTTGACACTTTCCCAATAGTTTTAGTCAGGGGGAAAATTCTCTTTACATTACAGTCACTTCAAAAACAAGACAACTCCTAAAAATAAAATCCCAATTGAAGTTTATGGTCAATAAGAAATAAAGTTACATTGAAATATCATGAATTTCAGTTTGTAAAAGCAAAATGACATTGACAAATTTAATGTGGATGGTACCTCCATAGATTTTATAACAAACACAAAATGTCTAGGAATGAATATTGATTGTCTGCTGAAGTGGTGAAAACACAACAGAGATAGAAAACTGAATCAGCATGTTATAACTTTCGAGTTTTAACGTCAGTGCATAACATCCAGTGCAGTTACACACTACTAGTATACTCCTTTTTTACCTATGAATCCTTTCCTGGGAAACAAATAACAAAATTTGAAAACAGTTTTCAAACTACAGAATAACATCATACTAATAACTAACTAGGCCCACTGTTAAGATCTGTTCAAAGCAATGTGGATTTTAATTACACTCTATAAGTACAGTAATCAATCAGTTAGGCAAATAAAAAACTTGGTTAAATACTCTGTCAATAACCATGGAAGATGATCTAGAGTGAATTTAAATTTACTGACAAAGAATAAACATAAAACTCAAAACTGCATCTTCCATCATGGAATAAAAGTGTACCGTAAAATGCCTAAAAAGGTCAATGATACCTCTAAAGAAACATTTTTTTTTTAAAATATTATTAAAAAGAACCTGTTCTGCAACAAATTTTGTATAATGTAGGATTACTTAGGTAACACAGAGTAGGGGTTTGGTAAAAGATGTAGCACAAATAAATAGCAAAAAAACTCTTTCTTTTACAATGGAATTTAATCCACATTTTCTCTGGAAAACCTTATATCAATATTTTGCAATGGATAAAACTAACATCTTATTACTGAGTTTAAATGTAGTGTTAGTTTATTATTGGATGCTCACTCACGTCCACTGTTTAGTGTTTGTTCGGCTTTTTCTTTCAGTGCATCTGGTGATTTGTCACTGATTAGAACATTTGAGTCATCTGCAAACAATATTGTTTGTCCATGCTTGATGCTCTGTGGGAAGTCATTTATGTAAATGAGGAATAGCATTGGGCCAAGGACACTACCCTGTGGGACACCTATATTTACATAATTTGGGTCTGAAATATACTTTACAATATAGTTTGAGCAACTTGAAATATGTGAGATTTCAGTTATCTGTCTTCTATTTTTTAGATATGACTGGAACCACTTTTTCACAAGCCCCCTTATTCCCAGTTCATCTATCTTATTTAACAATATGTTGTGGTCTACTGTATCAAATGCCTTAGTTAGATCAAGAAATATACCTGTTGTGTAGTTCCCTTTATCTAATGCTTCTAGAATGTGTTTTGTGAGGTGTGCTGTTGCTGATTCTGTGCTTTTCCCTGATCAAAATCCAAACTGGTCAACAGACAGTAAGTTGTATTTATTTAAATAATTCATTAGCCTATCTTTCATAATAGTTTCTAATATTTTTGCAAAACATGAGAGTAGAGAAATTGGCCTATAATTTTCAATTTTTCCTGCATCACCTTTTTTGAAGAGAGGTAGTAATTTAGCATATTTTAAATAGTCTGGAAGTAGCCCTGCTTGAAAGATTGATTTATAATATCAAAGGTGGAAGCAGGCTCTTGATACAGTCCTTAATTATAAAAGTGGGGACTTCATCCAGACCAGCTGAGTTTTTGTTTTTCAGTTTGCTGACTGCTTTATAGACTTCTTCCTGTGTTGTAGGGAATAACACCATTGAGTGTGATACACCATTATTTGGCTTTTTGATGTGAGGGGATGTTAGAAAATTTTCCTGTAATTTTATTCCTATGCTACTAAAATAATCATTTATATAGTTTGCCAAATTAATTGGGTCTTTTATTAGAGCCCCTTCCTCTTTGATTTTCAAGTTTGACAGACTCATTTTCCTGGTACCAGTTTCCTGCTTCAGAGTCTTCCATACTGCCTTATTTTTGTTTTCAGCAGAGAGCACCAGTTTGGAGTTATGAGCTCTCTTTGCTGCAAGCAATATTTTCCTATATCTTTTATAAAATAGTGAGAAAGCAGGATTAGTTTGGCAGTGTTTAATGGAGCTCAGGTACTTTAGTGTTTCAGACAATTTTTTGATGCCTTTTGTGACCCACTTGTTTTTTCCTGCTGTTGATAATGGACATAATACTTTAGGAAATGTTTCTTCAAAATTTAATTTAAACAATGTCATGAAATTTTTGAATTTTTCATTTGCATCTACCTCTGAGTATACTGAGTCCCATGTTTGTCCTGCTATCTGTTTGGCAAACTCATATCTATTTTGTTCCGAAAAAATTCATCTGTAAATATGCATTTTCTTTGTTTCTTCTGGAGCCACTTTTATATTAACGATTTGACCTGAGTGATCAGATAATCCTAGCTCTGCTACCACCACCTCACAGTTTTCTTTGCCTAAATCTGTTAGTACCTGATCAACAGCTGTCTTAGAGTATTTTGTTATTCTGGTTGCACTGTTAACCATTGGAACTAGATTGAAACTTTGAGAAAGACTTTGCAATGAGTCCCATGTAGAGTCAGGATTCTGTTTATCTACATTTAGGTCTCCACATATGAGAATGTGGTTCTTTGGAGTGGATATCTTTTCAAGAACATGATTAAGTTTGGTGAAAAAGATGTTGAAGTCTCCACTAGGAGATCTGTATATACATAAGATAATCAAATTCCTACACCTGTATTGGTCCCTGATTTCAACTGCCGCCAGTTCAAAATGTTGCTCTTCACTGATTACACCTAAATCGCTTCTGGTCTTATACTGATAATTTTGTTTTACATAAATGCAACACCCTCCACACTTCATAGAAGTCCTACAGTATGCACATTCTAAATTATAAGACTGCAAGACTAATTGATTAATTTCAGCCTCATTGCACCAATGCTCAGTGAGACAAACAACTGAGCACTCTGTAGACTCCAGCTCCACTTCTAGCTGTTGGGTCTTATTTGCTAGGGAACATATATTTTGGTGAACAACTGTTAAGTAATTTTTGCCAACACTATTTGCATTCCCAATTTTTCTGTTTTAATGTCATTCTGTGTTGGTTCAACTGCTTCCTTATTACGATTACACTCGCGTTTTTTTGTTCATATATGGTATACTTGGATAGTCACCCCCTGCAGACCATATTAGTTTCCCTTATTTTTATACTTTTACATAAGTCCAGGAGCATTCTGCTGAAAGACATTGCACCTAGTCAGTTTAGGTGCAGGCCGTCCCTACCCAGACATTTGTCGCTGAGAAATTTATTTGGGTCAACAAATAAAACACCAAATTTGTCGCACTGTTCCTTGATGCCAGTGTTTATTTTGTTTGTATACGCATTACCCACCGATCTTCTTTGTAGAATTCCATTGATAACAATTCTGGAGCTTGTAAACAAACCTTTGGCTGACTGAATTACATTACGAATATCATTTTTCAACTAGTTTCATATTTGTGCCATTTGAGAGCTCCAATTAAAGAAAAATTAACTGTTCATTTACCTTCAGTGAGAAGAATCAATAAAATAATTTAAAATGACACTGAGATTTCAGGTATGCAGCCTGGACCATATTTTAAGCAGAGGCGGAGTGTTATGGATGCCACACAAATAAGGTGGTGTGACAGTGGAACACAAATACATAACAAAAAGCTCTGTCTTTTACAACAGAAGTTTATGCGCTATTTTCCTTGGAAAACCTTACACCAATACTTTGCAATGGATAACACTAACATTTTATTTCTGAGCCCAACATCTCACTCAATATTATGGGATGTTGACTGAATTTCACGATAGCAATTGGCAAGTTGCTATATCCAAAGTCAAAACTGTAGTAATGTTGTACAGACACAATATCAGAAGAAATACCAACCAAGTTACACAATGAATCTATGTTTTCTTTTAATTTCTAAATCTTTGTTCATTTATAGTCGCTGTAATTTTTTTTCACCTCTAAGTTTTTTCTTACATTTCTCTCAGTAATGCATCTGTGTATAGTTATAGTTCCATTCCTACCTTATATATGGCACTTCACTAGTGACCTACATTTGGAAGAAAAACAAAATGCCATATATAAGCTAAGAATGGAACTACAACTACACACAGATGCATTACTGAAAGAAATGTGTAGAACAACTTAGAGATGAAGTGAAAAAAAAATTGCAGAGAGTATAAATGAACAAAGATTTACAAATCCAAAGAAAAAATAAATTCAGTGTTTAACTAAATGGTGTAAATAACCAGAACTGCCCTCAAAACAGGAGTTAATTTGTTGCTTTGAAAAAGAATTTGTATGATTTATGATTTTGTAAATACTCTGAGGGAAAATGATTTTGCAGAATAAACGACTAGGTTACCTTCAGAGCTACCAATTTCAGAGCAAGAATTATGTATCTTAGTTTATTAAGTTTGCTGTTGGAAAACTATTAAAAGTATAAAAATAGTTTTGCTTTAGTATAATTCTCAAAAATTTGTTTTAAAAAATTTTTATGCTTATAGCAGATGTGAGGCTTAGCACCTTCCATTGCCCGTCTGTAACAGATGGAAACAGGCAGACAAGCTTCACAGATGAATCATGCCTCCTATGACATATGCTCTGATCCAGTACCTAGCTAAAAGTAGTTATGACTCTGGCCAAAAAGTGTCAGCATCTTACAGACTATGACATTATCATGTTGTTGGTACCGTATATTTGGGAAACAAAACTGTATTTATTGTAACTGTCATTAGTTATTGCTCATTTGCTTAGTTAAAGTGAATGATGGTGTGACTGCAGTGTGTCAAATAAATGAAAATTGTTATGTCTATTAACTGAGTATATGCTAGCATGAGAACTGAGTACTGAGAGAGTGAATCATACTCACAGAAAATTGTAAACTGCAACTAGCCAGTTTATGGAACTGAGAAAACAACATACATATTATGATAATTCTGTTATTTAAAGAGGGAGTTATTTTGCTGTTTCCAGATTTCATAGATTTCTTCTTTTCATAAATTGTTCATAAAGGCTATTAATTTGGGGTTGGTCAAAAGTAAAAGACACTGGATTGCAAGGTTTAAACTAATATTGTATGGGTTACGATGAATATCAGTCAATCACTGGACAGTACATTCCTGAATATTGTGTGAGCAAAGAGAATTGCACTGTGAAGCCTAGCTTTGTGAAGCCTAAGTGCAGTTCAGGTCTCAGCCATGATCATATTTGGATGTGGATATAATGAGCTCTGAATAGATGTGAAAATTTTATGGAATAATAGTTAAAGCTTGACTGTGAAGTGCCTCAAAAGTGGGTGCAAACATATGAAAAAGACGAACACATGAAATTCCAATTTTAATATGCAAGCTGTGACTTTTGAATAACCAAGATCCAAGTGGTGTGTTATACAAGGTGTGACCACAAACTGAACACTTGTAGTGGTCAAATTGTTTAATAATGGAGCAACCATTCTGTCACAGACAATCCATTTGTTAATCCTTTTGATAACAGATTTGGTTAGTCACCCTAAGCTGGCTATTATGAGTGAGTGTGATTGACAGAACTGTAACTTAAGATTAGCATGGGCTTGGCAGTGTTCTTTGGATCAAACGTGTGACCATATATTTAAATTTTCACTCACAAAATTATCTTTTAATTAATTTCTCAGTTAACCTGATATATAAAAACAGTTGATGCACCCATTGGACTCGTATAGCACTACTGGTTCTACTACAGCTTTTCAAGTAGAGGAACATCGCTCAGTTTTAATAGGGGAAGTGAGTAGACTGGACAGCAGAAGAAGAAATTCAGCACAAGGTGAGCGGAAATATACTTCTGTGGACCATGTTCAGCTTGGTCAGTGTTCTGGGCTGAACTTGCTTTGTTGATTTGATACTCTAAACCTCCACCTATTTATTCCATTATTTTATAAATGAATCCAGAAGTAAACATAATAAATTTCATCAGACTGCACAATTGCTAATAGGAATTTTAAGTGTGCCAAATATTTCATAATTTCAAATATTTCTAGAAAATAGTAATTTTAACTGTACATAGAGAGCTAGTACATATTGATTGTAACAGCAAAAATAAAGAAATTTCTCTTTATAAATTTTAGCCTGAAATATACCACATCTTATACAAAATCATGTGCCATTCTTTTAGAAAAACAGTTGAGATAATATTAACCAGTTTAAAAATTAATAATTATTTTTGGTATCACTTACTTCTGTTGAGGAAAAGTAATGCTAGAGGAGGGTGTCCCTTTACAACTGGAAGGGCATATAAGAGTCTCAGTTAGTGCTTCTCTGCCAATATGCATGCAAGAGTTGCCAGCAGACTGCATGGTGAAGATCTCGCCACAGGTGGCCTACATGGCTGGCCCACACTAATATAGTTCGTGACCGAATCAAACATGCACCTAAGGCGACCGCACACTCAGCACAGTCACACTCACGTGCACTAGTCACGGGATATGGCACAACTCTCCCTTGTGCAAAGGCACCCTGGCAATGGAGGATACGCTGGTGGCCCAATGAGAGATATACCCATCAGATCTGGAGCAGTGGCAGTCGGTGCCAACAAAAAGCTCAGGACGATGTGCTGGGTGGGCACTGGAGGACAGGACTGGAAAGCATAGGGACACAGGCACACCCAAGGGTGGTGGCCCGCTTGGCACCTAATGACAGCTCCCAAGACAAGACCATCTCTACATTATCATCAGCAGGCAGGTCACAGTGCAAAGGTGATAGCACTAGACCCGCCAGTGACAATAGGTGGAGACAGCCCAGTCAGAACAGCAGGATGCAGCAATGGACCCAAGGCTGGAGATGGACCAGCACCTGGCACCAGGAAGCAGGAACCCCAGGGCATCACACAGGGAGGCTGCAGCCAATTGGATGGGGGCAGCTCCATAGCAGGCGATGACAAGCTCAAGGTGGAGGGTGGCAGGGCAGGCTGCACTGATGGGGCCTGCACCCATAAACCAGTAGCTTTAGGCAGCAAGTGTCAGTGCAGCTGATCAGAGTGGTGTGCCTCCAGTCTGATGGCCATGTGGACATCACACAGACAGTGTGCCAGGTGCTCAGTATCCACTTTGGCCGGTGACCAAACCCTCTTGCCCACACCAGTGATTCTGGCGTGAAACAACCAAATAAACCCAACCGTGGCAACTGTGGCGCAGTCTGCAGAAGGTGAAGGAGCATGCATGGCTGCCAGCCATGAAGCAACCCAATTGGACTCTGCTCCTTCATAATTGTGAAGTGATAGGTGCTCTGAAAATATAGAATGGCATCAACTTGTGAAGAATCCACAACAATCTTTTTCATTTGGGACTTAGCATATGTACTAGTCATCCTGCCTTGCCATTTGATTGAGGGTGGAATGGCAGTGCCATAACATGATGAATGCCATGATGGAAAAAAAAGAAAAAAAATTGAAATGTGTGAGAAACAAACTGGGGCCCATTATAGGAAACTAGGATACAAGCAAACCCTCAATAGAAAAAGAAAAAAAGAAAAAAAAAACTTCAAACCCTCTGGATTTAGGATTTACCAGGAAATATGTATTTGAATGTGGTATTCCTTGAATTTCAAATGGGCCACAATAAACATATTTAAATTTGGATATCTCTTGGTTTGCCTCACTGGATTTTTCATAAGCTTTCACAATGACTAGTTCACCAATATTAAATTCTGTGAGTTTTAATTTTTCATTGTGCCTTTTAGCTCTTACTTCTGTTTTTCTTCTACTTAACTCGTTTACCAACTCCTTTTTTCTAACCAGATATATCTCTTTTTGGGTAGGTATTTTGATATTTCCTCTATTAAACTCTTACTTTTGTAACTTAGCAAAATTTCTTCAGGAGTGAAGCCAGTGGATTCATGACGTAATGAATTAATGATTTCTTCAGATTTTGGAATAAGTTTTCCCAAAGTTCTATGCTCATAATTACTTCAGCGCTAAGTTCTAAGATCATCAGGAAATCATGTGTAAAAATACCACCTTTTATTACAAATTTTTAATAAAACTTGCATTTTATTGGTTTACTTTTTTCTTCCAGTTGTGCCTACAATTCTGATTCCCTGCACAGACATTATGATTATACCTGGTTTGTCTCTTACGTAGTCATAAAAAGATTGAGATAAAGCACTAATCTGAGAGCCAGTGTCCAATAATGAACTAATTTTGTAGCCATAAACCTCTATCAGAATTATGGTTTGTTTAGTTACTTTCACCTCTGTATCCTCTTGTTCTCCCCACAGTCAAGTCTTGATGATCTATCATTGCATTTTCCATGGCGTTCATTTCTTTAAATTCCATGTCAGGTGGTTTTTTTTCTTCTTTCTGATTGCAAGTTCTATCATGGTCTTCAGTTTTTGTTTGTAACTAATCATTTCATCTGTATTTCCTTTTTCTTTGGCTCTGTTACATCTTCTGGATCCTGTATTGAAATAATTCCATCTTCACATGGCTCAACTTTGAGTGTTTTTCTCTCTTTTTGAACAACTTCTTCTTCAAGTTTGATATCTTGTTTCAGCAACTTTTCACACAGAATATTCTCATTTTCTGGCATTATTGTTTCTATAAGACAATGGTTTTCAGTAAGCTTCTTTTCTTCTGATTCTCAATCACTCGACTGAATGATATCTTCATTTTCACTTAAGTTGGCATCCACAATAACAGTGTCAGATCCCAATATGAAAGCCCTTCTTAGCTTCTTTGAAAATTCTACGTCATTGCTAGTCTCATAGTTCATGCACTTTTGAATTTGTTCGACAGTACCAGGTTCCTATTGCTTATCTTAATTAGGATGGAATGTAACAATATTATAAGAAAGAAGGTTGCTATTCACCATATAGCAGAGATGCTGAGTCACAGATAGGCACAACAAAAAGGCTTTCACACTTAAGGCTTTCGGCCAATGGCCTTTGGTTGGTTGGTTGGCTGGGGAAGGAGACCAGACAGCGTGGTCATCGGTCTCATCGAATTAGGGAAGGATGGGGAAGGAAGTCGGCCATGCCCTTTCAGAGGAACCATCCCGGCATTTGCCTGGAATGATTTAGGGAAATCACGGAAAACCTAAATCAGGATGGCCGGACGCGGGATTGAACCGTCGTACTCCCAAATGCGAGTCCAGTGTCTAACCACTGCGCCACCTCGCTCGGTCAATGGCCTTTGTCAACAATAGACACACACACACTCATACAAACACAACTCACACACACGACTGCAGTCTCAGGCAACTGAAACCACACTGTGGGAGTTGCGTTTGCATAAGTGTGTGTATGCGTATGTGTGTCTACTGTTGACAAAGGCCATTGTCCAAAAGCTTTAAGTGTGAAAATCTTTTTGTTGTGTCTATCTGCGACTCATTATCTGCACTATATGGTGAGTAGCATCTTTCTTCCTCATAATATTGTTAATTAGCAGTCACATTATTTTCTGTAAGTGATATCATCAGCTTGCACATAATATATGTTGTAATCTTGGTGAATTTCTATCAAATGTACAAATTCATTTTCTTTTAAGTCAGGCCTCTGAATGACAGAAACATTTTTCACAGATTTGTTGACAAGCAATGACTCTTCAGTTATGTGTAACTTTTTGTCTTCCATTTTGTGTCCACTCACAACCTCTTCATTTTCCATAACATCAGCTACATGCATTCTTTATGTGGTACTTTCGGATTCACTTGCATTGGCAGCTTCCAAACTCTGCATGGCTCCATTAAATAAACCTTTCTCCTCCACTTCATTGCTATTTCTAGCCACATTTTCAGTCATTGTAATGCCATCTTCCTTTTAATTTATTGCAAGTTGTCTGTCCATTGCCTCTGAGCTCGATTACTTAGTGCATCAGCTGATAGAGGTCTCAGTTCAGTGACAGCTCATCTGCATTGCTATATAAGTCACTCTTCCTACAGCTGCTCTCTGCAGATGCTCCTGAGCACAAAACGCACCTGTTGCTGGCCAACTTGCATTGTACCATATGTCACAAGGGGCCTACTGCTCAGTGTCACATTCGTAGAGTAAAGCAGTGTATCAAAGCTTCTCTATCCATGTTGAGAATTCTTCCTGCATTTGGGCCTACCTTATCTTGTTCCTGCATCCATCCGACCCATAATGATTGTGGTTATCAGTTTTCCTCCTCTCTATTGGAATTATTTTGTGGGCTATTACCTCTTCTGTGATTGTTAAAAGGAAATATTCCTCTACCTCTACCTCTGTGAACAATATTGACCTGATATTGGTTATCACTTTGCTCGTCATTCTTGTTATTTTGACTATTCCTGCTGTTGTCTTTCTGGCAGAAATTGTGATTTTTCTCACCAGTGGCCTTCATCAATCACATTTTCTAAAAATGGTTACTACTTGCATATTTATTGGAATCTTCTGATAATTCCTTCCGGAGTTCCCATACAGTTTCAGAATCAGTCCTACAGTTCCTTAAGTGAGCAAACTGTGAAAGGTTGAGGGCAGTGAACAAAGAGTGGAGGGGGATTGCCACTTAACAAATGGCGATGGCTAAAAAGACAGTGCCCAATATGCAACATAGCTAATATGATCTCCTCACAGCAAGAGGGCTGAGAGGAGGTCATCCAAACCACTGGGAGAGGCTTATTTCCCCGGAGCTTGTTCCCATGAAGACAGGACCAGTGATGAAACTTCCTGGCAGATTAAAACTGTGTGCCCAACCGAGACTCGAACTCGGGACCTTTGCCTTTCGCGGGCAAGTGCTCTACCATCTGAGCTACCAAAGCACGACTCACGCCCGGTCCTCACAGCTTTACTTCTACCAGTATCTCGTCTCCTACCTTCCAAACTTTACAGAAGCTCTCCAGCGAACCTTGCAGAACTAGCACTCCTGAAAGACAGGATATTGCGGAGACATGGCTTAGCCACAGCCTGGGGGATATTTCCACAATGAGATTTTCACTCTGCAGCGGAGTGTGTGCTGATATGAAACTTCCTGGCAGATTAAAACTGTGAGAGCTTCTGTAAAGTTTGGAAGGTAGGAGATGGGATACTGGCAGAAGTAAAGCTGTGAGGACCGGGCGTGAGTCGTGCTTCAGCAGCTCAGATGGTAGAGCACTTGCCCAAGAAAGGCAAAGGTCCCGAGTTCGAGTCTCAGTTGGGCACACAGTTTTAATCTGCCAGGAAGTTTCATATCAGCGCACACTCCACTGCAGAGTGAAAATCTCATTCTAGGACCAGTGATGATGCCAAAATTACACCACCTGCTGACAGACAGCAACATAGTGATCATCGGAGTGAATGGAAGTACAAGCGGGTCAAGGGACAAGTACTGCAGCCTGGGCAGCAGCGTCAGAAGTCTCATTTCCCATCAGACCAATGTGACCAGGAAGCCACATGAACATCACTGTGGCTCCATCAAGAGTGAGTAAGTGACAGCTTTCCTGGAAGTGCTGGACTAAGGGATAGATGGTGTACAGCACACAGAGGCTCTGAAGACCGTTGAGAGAGTCAGAGCAGATGACGTTAATTGAAAAGTGTGTGTCACTGGATGTACTGCATGACTTGATACAGGGTGAAGTGTTCTGCTGTATATACTGAGCAGTGTTCTGGAAGCCAATACCAAAAATTGTTGGTGCCAGTGCTGAAGGCACACACCACACCAAAGTCAGTCTGATAGCCATCAGTGTACACAGCAGTACTATCACAAAGTTCCGTGCGAAGGTCGTGAAACTTAAAGTGCTGGAGTGAGCCTGGAATAGTGTCCTTAGGAAGTGAATGAAGGCCAAGGCGAACAAGGGATGCTGCACCAAGCCAATATGGTGAAGGGTTCACACCCATTGGTAAAGTGGCAGGTAGCCTGAAATTAAGCTGCTGGAGCAAGAGCCAAAAGTGAACTTCAGGAGGTAACAGAGAAGAGGGACGCACCCTATAATGGTGATCAAAAGGGTCATCGAAGAAAGAGGCATCCGAGGGGAGGCCAGGCATGGCAGACAAACAGCATGCATGTCTGCTGAGGAGAAAGTCATGGCAGCATGACAGCAGTAATTCAGCAGCTTCTGCATAGAGACTGTCACCCGTACTAGTGTAAAAGGGGCCAGCGACCAAACAGATGACATGATGGTCGGTAGTATTGATACTGTAAGAGGCACAGATATGCAAATGCATCCCTAGTCTAGTTTTGAATGGGCAAAGGACCTGTACAAACAGGGGATAGTGCCCCGATACAGTATCCCATTACAAACAGTACTGTAAGGTGCTTAAAAATGTTATTCAGAAGGCAAAGAGTATGTGGTATGGGAATATAACAGCTAATTCACAGAATAAAATTAAAACCATATGATCAGTTGTGAAGGAAGTGTCTGGTCAGCAGCACAAGCCCAACAATATAAAGTCAGTTTGTAGTAAAAATATTTCTGTTACTGAAAAATCAGATATATGTACAATGATTGACAACCATTTTCTGAGCATTTCTGGTGAATTAAATAAAAATTTAGTTTCTACAGGAAATCATATAATTTTCTTGGCAAATGCT
Organism: Schistocerca cancellata; assembly: GCF_023864275.1. Classification (NCBI taxonomy): domain Eukaryota; kingdom Metazoa; phylum Arthropoda; class Insecta; order Orthoptera; family Acrididae; genus Schistocerca; species Schistocerca cancellata. Next base: position 910,328,639 of record NC_064627.1, on the reverse strand, counting down.
TTTCTGAGATTGATGTCTGAAATACTCCTCTGTGATATTGACAAGGGGGAGATTGAGTCAATAATTAAATCACTGAAGGCTAATGACTCTCATGGATATGATGGAATGCCTAGCAGAATATTAAAGTATTGTGTTGCACATGTTAGCCCTGTATTTAGCCATATTTGTAATTTTTACTTTAGGAATGGTCAGTTTCCTGATTGATTAAAGTATTCAGTAGTAAAGCCACTTTATAAAAAGGGGGAAAGGGATAATGTAGGCAATTTTAGACCTATTTCTGTGCATCAGTGTTTCCTAAAGTTATTGAAAAGGCTGTGCATGTAAGGATAACTTATCATTTTATATCACACAATTTGCTATCAAATGTACAGTTCGGCTTTAGAAGTTGCTTAACAACTAAAAATGCTATATTTCCTTTTCTCTGTGAGGTACTGATGGGTTAAACAAGAGGTTTCGAACACTAGGCATATTTTTTCATTTAACTAAGGCATTTGATTGTGTTGATCACAAAATATTGCTCCAGAAGTTGGACCATTACGGAATACAGGGAGTAGCTCACAATTGGTTCACCTCTTATTTTAGCAACAGACAGCAAAAGGTCATTATTCACAGCATTGAGAATGGCTGTAATGTGGGGTCTGAGTGGGGTACGGTTAACTGGGGAGTGCCCCAGGGACCAGTGTTGGGACCACTCCTATTCCTTATTTATATAAATGATATGTCCTTTAGTATTACAGGTAACTCTAATATATTTCTGTCTTCTTATGACACTAGCTTGGTAGTAAAGGGTGTTGTGTGCAACATTGGCTTGGTTTCGAATAATGCAGTACATGACCTAAGTTCATGCTTGTAGAGAATAAACTAACACTAAATCACAGTAAGACTCAGTTTTTACAGTTTCTAACTCCCAATTCAACACAACCTGACATTTTAATTTTACAGAATGGGCATATGATTGGTTAAAATAACAGTTCAAATTTGTAGGTGTTCAGATATACAGTAAGCTGTCGTGGAAAGCCCACGTTCAGGATCTTGTTCAAATACTTAATGCTGCTATTTTTACTATTCGAATGGTATCTGAAGTGAGTGATCGCTCAACATGAAAATTAGTCTACTTTGCTTATTTTTATTTGCTTATGTTGTATAGTATTATAGTATTATTCCCATTCTAAAAGGATATTTTGGCTCGGAAACAGTCATTTTTGGCAATAAATGGTATAAGTTCATGAATCTCTTATTGATACCTGTTCATGAGTCTGGGTATTTCAAAATTGGCCTCTATTTCTTGTTAACAGTATTAGCTTATTCCCAAGAATAATCAGATCTCACTCAGTTAATACTCGGCAGAAATCAAGCCTGTATTTGGATCGCACTTCCGTAACTCTTGTGCAGAAAGGCGTGCAGCATACTATTTCATCCATTTTCAATAAGCTAAGACCAGAATTCAAAAATCTTAGCAGTAATCAACACCCTATCAAATCAAAACTGGAGAGTTTGCTCATTGGTCACTCCTTCTATTCTGTCGAGGAGTTCCTTGAAAAATTAAACTGATTTTTATTGTATTGTTGATTATGTTTACTTAAACTCATAGCCTGACTTTTTTTGGGTTCATAAACATTTTATTTTTATCTGTTATTACTTTTTGTTGTAATTACATGTACTGACATGTTCCATGACCTTGGACATTTGCTCCTGAATTTGGTCCTACAGAACTTGACGTGTAAATAAATAAATCAACTTGCAAACACAGCTAGTAAGAGAAATGGGGTGGTAGCAGAAGGAAGTTTGTCCTTACCAAGCTCGGATATAGATATGACATTGGCTTCACTTCAAAGTCTGGGAAATGTACTCTCTGCCCAGATGCGACTGTATGTATGAAGGAGAAAGTGCTTGCCCACAAGAGAAAGTTTCTGCATCATCTGAATGTGAACATCATCCGGCCCTGGGGTGGAGTATCAGGATGAAGTGAGAGCAAAATCCAGCTCCCTCATAGTAAAAGTGGCAATTATTCTGAGAAGAGAAGGGATCACACAATCCTCCTCCATTTCTTTCCGATCAAGGAAGGCAGGATGATAGTGGGTGGAGCTCAAAATCTCCTCAAAATAACAACCCAAGGTGTTGGAGACAACAATAGGGTCCACTATGACATCATCTGCTACTGTCAGGCTGGAATATGGGGAATGGACCTTGGTCCCAAAGAGCCATCAAAGGTTGGTCCACATGACAGAAGAGGGCGTGGAACTGTTAAGAGAAGTAGTAAAGGGAACCAAGCTAGCTTTCTTGATATCCCAAAAAAATGCGACGACACAGTGTATGTAACTGTTTATAACAAATGTAGTTTGCCATTGTAGGATGACAGTTAAAATACCGAGAGCACTTCTCTGCATGTAAACTGCGTTGCAGCATGCCTCAGTCTACCAAGGGGCTGGGACATGGCACGGTACAGAGGAAGTGTTTTAAGATATTATACCTGGTCATCACAACTGGAGAAATGTTGTTCATCAAAGATTGCCAGGGAGGAGTAAAGCCTCCAGTTAGCCTTAGACAGCTCCATTTGTGCACGCATATAGGTGGGGTAGGAGTCAGCAAATGAATAGCACATGGGAAATGGTCACTAGAGTACATTTCAGGGAGAACAAACCATTCAAGATAATGGGAAAGCTGGGCAGTGCAGAAGGTGAGGTCCCAATGGGAATAGATGTGCGTGGAGTCTGAAAGGAACATAGGTGCTCCAGTGTTAAGGCAAATGAGATTAAAGGACTGACAAGGTGAGCTAATAGGGTGCCTCACAAAGTGGATGGTGCACATTAAAGTGACTGAGCTGGAGAAAGTCTGCCCTGGTGACATAGAATGACTGAGGGATGTAAACGTTACAAATGGAAAAGGTCAAGTAAGGAATGAAAATGAAGACTGCAACAGCTTGCAGTTGGGTAGTTACAGAGATGTGTTGACTATGACTGTCATTCCAAATAAATGAGCAGCATGACTTCACCATGAGATGGAATGAGATGGAATGCCGTGCTTGGTGGGAAAGTCAAAGCAAATTGGGAAGAAATGCAAGAGCTCAAAGCGGTCATGAGGGCCAACTTTGTTTCCTGGCAGCAGAGAACAAGTAGATGCTGCGATTCCAAGAGCAGCATTTACATTGGATCAAAGTCCTATATGTTGGATCACAGGTCACAAACGTTCCATTGATGGAGAGTCATGATGAGGAAAGGGAAGGGGGGGGGGGGGGGGGGGGGGAATGAAGGGGTGTCATCTTGGCAGCTACTGAGTGCCAGCCTTCGAAGACTCACTGCAACAGGGTGCAGAGGCTGGAGGATCCTGCTCCACAAGATCTACAGAGGCATCAGTATCCTCCTTCCATCAGTTTGTGGAGTTCAGGGCAGAAAAACAGTTGGTGGTGCTCGGAGATCGGCTGAGCAAAGGTATCATGTGGTGACCCCATTGAAGAGGATCTTCTAGCCAGCAAAGGTGAAGATTGTTTGCCTTTGCTTGGTTTCTTGGAGCCTTTCTGATTGGCAGAGAAAGACTCAGATGTTTGTTGTCTGTAGGGGCATAAGAAATCTTCGTGGCGGTGTTCCTTTTGTCCTTTCCAGCCTGCCAACTGTGCAGCAGGTGACTTCGCCCCAAAGGCGAAAGTTTGGTGGCTTGTTGCAGAGCTGTGGGAGGACAATGGGACGTTACCATGACTCTGGGCAGCTTTACAACCACAGTGCTGAATTTGAGGTTGCATGTCTGCTTGGCTATTTACTTGATGGAGCAAGATGTAGCAATAACAGTACTGTAAGTGCCAGATGGTAGACTGCAGGGTTTCCAACTAGCAAACAACTTGTGAGTGACCAGGAATGGTACTTTTTCCTTCACCCATATCTTCTGGATGGCCTGCTCATTAAGATACATGGGACAATCTCAGGAGGAGGCAGCATGGTCACCATTTCAGTTGATACAGCGGGTAGAAGGAGGTGAACAATTGCCCTCATGAGTATCCCTACCGCAGGTTACACATTTGTCAGGGCGTCAACAAGACATTTGAATGTGGTTGTAATGACACTGGTAGCAGCGCATCAGGTTTGAAATGTAAGGTTGGACTGTGATAACTTCATAGCCTGCATGATCTTTGACGGAAGCATGTACGGAAAAAAAAAAAAAAAAAGGCCAATGCATGGCAACAATACACCATACCGCAGCCAACAACATGAGTACTCACGAAGGAATGTCACGAGCAGACAATGACACAAATTGGTGAAGTACCCACACTGTGCAACTAACTGAAATTACTCCAAGTAATGAATTAAGTCACACTACACCAGTGGAAAAACCCAACTGGTCGTAGTTAAGAGCCAGGCTATTAACCTCTCATGGAGCGGGGGAAAAGCAAAACTACAAACATGTTTCATAAGAGTTGACAAACAAGGTGACATCAAGGATAATCTGCATTAGCATGAGTTAGATACAGCGAGTAATATCCAGGAAGAACAAGTACAAGCAAACATTACTGTGAAAATAATTAACACTGATGCACAGTTAATTTTAGATACAGGCTCAACTATCAACCTAATATCAAATGCATTTTTTGCGAGTTGAAGAAGAGAGATAAATTCCCAACATTTCCTGTCCAAAATTGCAAGGTGCAAACTGCTACAGGCAATAAGACTAAATTGGCAAAACATCAGCCACTTACTCCACTGCAAATTGAACATTTTACAGTGAAGTGCAATTTTCTAATTATTGACAAACTTATAGTTAATTGTCTTAATGCCATGGACACATTTAGAACATACAAAACACAGATTGACATAGTTAATGGTAAATGCCACTTTCATGTAAAGCATTAGATTTTTTCTATTGATTTAGTCAAAACATATGATGAAAGTAACAAAAACAAACCAGAGTCAAATGTAATAGTACAATATCCCTTTCCAACTGTGTATTTCAATAACACATTTGATATTGAACAAGAAGCAAACACTTATGTTAGTCATGAAATGGTAGAGCAGAAACTAAGTAAAACACAGATACTAAATGAAATGCAACAACAAGAACTTTCTACCATGTTATTTAAGTGGCCGCAGCAGGTTCGGTTGCAGGAGGGAGCGTGACTGTGGGTGGAGCCGGTGATGTCCCAGTTGCTTGTTTACTGCTTCCCGTAGCGAGCGGAACGGTCGGCACACTACAGCCCCGGCCGCGTCCAGACACAGGGCAATGAGCCTGAACCTGAGACTTATCAGGTAGGCAGTGGCTGGCGAAATAGAGCAGTGATGCATCATGTAGCCTGTCAGCAATTGTCATTCTTTGCTCGACAGGTTCAGGGGACTTTTGAGCCAGAGCAAAGCAGACGTGAGGAGATAGTTTATCTGACCAGATGGCAAGGACAGCTGTGTCACAAAACAGATATGCACTGACCAGGGCACGTAGCCGTCTCCAGAGCTGGGAAGGTTTGTCGTTGCCTAGTTGCTCGAAGTGGAGCACTTGCCGTATTGCTGCCTCAGCTGAGCATGCAAGCCGACGTAGAACTGTGTTTTTGGCTAGAGTGTACCGGGTAGATGAGTCCAGGGCATCGACCAGGTCAGCAATCAAATCCTCCTAGTCATGCAGGTGAGTGATGAGGCACAGAAACCTGGTTGACTCATCAAGTTTGTAATGTTCAAACACTTGTCCACAATTTTGAACCAGTTTGTTGCTCTGTCGGGATTAAACAGCAGCAGCGTCGGTAAGCTTTGTAGAATGTTCGGAAGAACAGGTTGAGTAGAGTTCGTCGGGGCACTGCCTGAATCAAGCTGTTGTTGCTGTAGTATTCCAGGAGAGTGTGCCTCCAGGAGATGTGGCAACGACGGCTGTTAAGGTGGCAGCATGAAGGTGACACGTTGTGGTTGAGTGCGATCCGTCGCGACCCGGAAGGCCGACGCAGGTGAGACACCGTAATGTGTCGTTTGCAGTTGCGAAAGCTCAACACATTGTGGGTGTGTTCGGATTCATGTGTCATGGAAGACCGACACCAATGAGGCACCGAGATGTGCCAAGAACGGTAGCAGAAGCTCAAGGAGGCGGCGTGGGGGCACCAGGTGAGAAAAAGTTCAAAGTTTGAGAACGTGTCTTAGTCCACAGAAAGCTTGATGTATGATCAGAGCCGGGGCCATCTGTGTTGCAGGGAGGCTGCAAAGGTGCGGGTTGTTCAGAGGAACAGTGTGGGAAATGATGTCGAACATGGAATGGAATGTGTGAATGTTCACTGTTCATAGTCACTCCACTCAAAATGATGTGCGGATAAGGTGAATGTCGTGGCACAAAACACTGAGGTGTAGCAGTGGGACGGAGGTGGAGGTCAGGCACAGATAACAAGTTATTGTTCCTGTTGCATGCCAAGGTATCAAAGTAGGAAGGCATGTGCTGATGCTGAACCGAGGCAGGCATGGGTGTGGTTGGATGCTGAGGAGGTAGACCTGTGAATGAAGCAGTTCCGGCCACGTGGCAGGTATCCGCGTGGTACTGCATGGATTGCGGCGTGGCAAATTGTTGTCCTGGCGGTAGTAGGTTGTCCGACAAAGCATGTGGCAGGAACAAAGGCGTTTGATAGCCGGGGTCATGCACACTCCTAACTTCACTTATTGTTGCTGGCTCGAAAATGTCCGGCAAAATTGGTGGAATCATCGAGTGAGAGGCCTCGTGTTGCAGTCCTGGTGGGTGTACATTGCCCGCAACACAATGCATTTCGATCACAAAATCCGGCGTTAGGCGCTGGGCCGAAGTCATTGTTCGAATGCTGTGTCAATGTAATACACACGAAAATAACACCAGAGGGGAGGATTACAGGGTTCGTTGAACCAATAATCACACCCATTTAGCAACAGTTTATTTATTAACCTTAACACATACAAGGATCACATAGAACTAGCCTTAACATGGCAGAACAGCCAAAGATAATGCTTAGAGTCCAAAGATGAATGCATATCGATGTTGGTGTCGATTTCATCGGAGCCACAAGTCTTTAGAGAATTGAACCGATTTATTAGGACATACACCCTCCAATGGGTAGAGTATGTAACTCCTTCCATGCAAGATGTCAATAACCTTCCACATTCTTCAACGGTTTCACACCTAATGAATTGATGTCCCGGACAAAACCATCGAATGAGTGGGAGTCACCCATACCAAAAGTACTCACTACAGAAATGCTACTACAAGACAAAATCAAATAAGCTATGATTATACTCTAAAATAGGGCCAAGTATAGAAGGAAAATTTAAAATACGAAAGTGAAATGTGTTACATAATTTTTTGAAGGTCAACGAGTCCTCTTACAGCTGTACCCTAAATCGACAAAAATTCTCAAATTGAATAAGAAGTGGCAATTGCTCTATTCAGGACCATATATAATTTCTAAAATATCTTATCCTGGAATGTACAGATTAGTCTATGAGAAAACAGGGAGAGACAAGGGTCTCCACCCTCACAAAGATATAAAAGCTTTTATAGAATGATGAAGCAAGGTAGCATTTTTCTATCTATCACAATATAATTGTACATAGTATACATAACTCTAAGTGCAAAATTTTTTCTAGAGTTATTTTAGGATAAAGTAATGTGTATAGGTATAAGTAATTATTTTGATTTGTACACATAAGCATAAAATCAACAGGAATGATAAGTAATACACCACTTCATGTGAAGTGAAAGTATAAACAGAATTAGCTTATGGTTCAGCTATGTGTGCTCAACAATATGCGCTGACATCAGTAGTAGGAGAGGAGGGATTGACCTGTGTGCATGTGCAATGAACTGGCAGAAGGTGCAACCAAATAGGAATGCAATATGTACAAGTACCTAGCTTAAATAGAAAGTAAATGGAAATACTAAGCAATTACAACTACTGTCTAAGAACCAAGGAACCTATTGATATACGTACACAGAGATTTAATTGAATACTAAGCTATATACAACATATTTACAAGCAAAAAGGAGCATTATGAAGAAATATACAAGACGTGTAAGAAATAATTCTCTTTGCAGGGTAAATGATCATAAATGGTAACAGAATAAACGAATGTCTATGAATGTGAACAAAGTATGGAAATATCTGCATCAGATGTAATGATCAAATGTATCAGTGGCCACTGAGCTACATAATGCAATTAGTTTTAAGTCAGTTCTATGTTGTTGTTTTTTTTTTTTTTTTATTTGAGCAAAGTGAAAATACTCCTTGTCGCAGTATAGTTCTGTGACATTTACCAGTACCTATTCACTGCAAAGTGCGCATAAACATTTAAGCATGTGATTTTACAAAACCCAATTAATTTTTATTGTGTCACATGAAAGCATAAATAATGACATTTTCATGTATTCGAGAAAGATAAGTCTACAATGGTTGAAACTCCTTCATAATTAACACTAAGCTACACGTGAATTGAAGTAAACAGCACTAACGCATGAAGAAACAACATGATTGTACATGAATCATTAGTCAGTACACATCATTTCCATGAAATAAGGGGTACTTTGACAACTAATCCATGATTGTACATGTAACATTTTATCATAAATCCCATGATTGTACATGTAACATTTTCTCATAAATCCTTGAACCAGAAGATGCTTTCTTTCCTCCCAAACAAAGGAGGCGGCACCAAGCATAGTTAGGCCAGCAGTGCATAATGTTTTAGTCATATTTTGAATGTTTTTCTCTCTCCTCTACCTAAGGAAGTAATGAGCTCCCATAAGTGATAGAAGCATGTTCATAAAATGAAGTGTAAATGTATCATATGAATTATTGTACTACAATAATGTTATATGTAATTAATTTGTATAGGTATATTATTTTGTAAAACAAACTGTAGCAACAGAAACCAGTTAATGAAAAATTTATCAAATTTTAAAACTTAAGAAACTTATGTTCGTAGTATAAGCGATGGATGGAATGTCAGCCATAGGTATAAGCTATCATGTTATATGTTGTTGTAACTCAATACTTGTATGAATTTTCATTAAAAACCAAACTCTGTGTAAAGGTGTGAACTTTAAAGACAAGCAATTTATACAACGTTTTAGACAGCAATATGAGTCTTTCAACAAAGTGGATGGTGAAGTGTGGTGACATTAACATACGTGAACAATGAAGTAACTTCTGAACATTGTGTCTCATAATGCCTGATACATTAATAAGTGAACTATAGTTGTTCGAGGCAGTACTTACCTCGTCGACTGATGCTGTTGGCCAGGGTTCTCTCCGGTGAAAATGTGAGTACGGCGGGTAATAATGATGCCCATGCCGTAAGAATTGAGATTTTCTGTCACAGCAGCATATTTTGAACAACAAGTACAAACACACTGCACCCAGAATGAAGACAAATGCCAAGGCAATTCTTAAATATCTAATGCTCAGTTGAAAGTGTACACCCATTGGGAAATTAACACTAAGAACCAAGTGCATGCATGTACGGCTGCAGCAATTAGCAAGTTGACTGTTAGCGGCTCGTCCTTAGCTGCCAAACATACTAGTGTGCAGGTGCAAAACCCGGCAACGAGGCCAAAGCAAACTGAATATTATTGTCAGCTCACTAAATTCAGATACGTAATAAACTATCATATTATGTATATAATCTCTTAATTTGTTGTAGAACCCTAACATACATAGGATAAGCTGTCGTATCCATTCCATTAAATAGAAGAGAAGCCAACAAATAAAGGGCATCAACCCCTATCAGCAAATGTAAATATAAGTTATGTACATGCAAAAACACTGTAAAACACTGTACATCTCCATACCATGTCAATGTACAGTGTGGGGGCAATTGTGTAGGTACATGGTAAAAAAGCTCCAAAAAGAATTGTCTGACAGCTAGTGAAGTTTTAAGTCTTGTTTATGTGTCTGTTGACTCAGTACCTCTCCTATCTTGTGAGTTGTTACCAACTCCTAAATTATTTACATTCTGCTCAAAGTATTGTCCATGAAATACGTTCAGTATTATCTCACATGAATCACTCTTGAAGCCAAACAGAAGGATTACACACACTTCTGATGCCACAGCAGGAGCCAACCATAATAGAATAAAGAACAGTTTAAAGGCCTGTCTATTCTTGATGTCAAAGGCTGGACTCAGGAAGAAATTCAGAATCATATCATGGTTTAGGATAATATCACAGTATGTTGGCACACTCCACAGATCTGAAACGTCTACAGTCCACATAAATCTGCAAACAGGGTGCATATGCGGACAAGGAAAAAAAATTCCCAGATTTCTCCCGGACTTCCCGGTTAAAAATACACTTTCTGCTGGGTGAAAACATACTTTTTCCCTGTTAACTGACAGTATATTTTCTCTCAGAACTGTATAACTTATCACACCTTTAAATGGTTTGGTTTTATACAGGGGCTTTGGATTTCACGGCTCCTTAGAAAACAAAACTCAGGGAAAAAGACACATATTGGAAAGATCTTTGATGTACAGCGACATGTACGCTGCACATTTTCATATTACAAAAATATAAATTCGAATTTCACCAAACACCACATTTTACTTTCCGAAACATTGAAATCAAGATTACGATGCGCTGTTGTAAGCCAGTCATAGTTCATGCCACGTGATCTCGCCAGCCGATGACAGTGGATATTTAGAGCTTAGGACACATGATGTAGTCGGCCAATAGAAATATCACTGTTAAGTAGCACAAACACACAAACAGGAAATGTTAATGGTTTAAATTAATATACATAGAGTTGCTACAAGAAAAGCAAAGCTTTCACATATAATATTGGTTTTTAAGGGTAATATGCTGCAAGAGAAGCTAAGCTTTCACATATAATGTTGGTCTTTTATGCGCATATTACACTTTAAGATATATAATACAAATGAGCCAGTAAAATTTCAATAATGACATAAATGTCTGATTTTCTGGGCTCAAAATTCATGTAAAAGGCTAGTCATGAAAGAGTTGATTTTTAAATCAGAGTCCAACGCTCTCTGATTACTGAAATTCATCGTACATTCTCACTCACAGTTCAACTAGTTTAAAAGGAAACTTACTTTGAAAGTAACACTTTTCAAACCATCATCCGCAATATTTTCCCACAACCTGTTAGAAATAGGTTCGTTTCAGCAGTTGCCAGAGAGCGCCAGGTAACAGGCGCCATCACACTTGCACAGCTACAATGACATAGGAGGCCCATATGTTTGTACGTGATAAACATTAAAAGATCTTACATTATGTCATAAAATAAACAGACATCAGGGGATACTCCAAGAGCATCGGAATTTTGTGACCGATACTGAAATGTGCACATTTAAAGTGTATTTTTAAAGTGAACATTCGTATCCCAAGATTCCCAGTGCAGTAGGCCTCGAACTGATATTAAGCTTTTCAGTGAGGTTTTCGGCATGTAAATTTTCATGGAGTACCAGTACTGTATTATGTTTGGTTCTTTATTATGGCATACATATACATGCTAGAAGATGAAAACGTGCACTTGGAATGGAGCGAACAGTTGAAACTAGCCAATAGTGTGGAATTAAACACTTCGTTTCAAATATATTGACTGCCTCAGCGGAAAAGATTAATAAAAGAAAATTTCTTTCAAATCAACAAAAATTACTTCACTGTTCTGCAAAGGAATTAATACTTGACTGTCAGAAATATGGAAATAAAATAAAACCTGAAACTAATAACATATTTTAGCCTTCCATAATTATATGAATGTATTTTAATTCACTTGATAGCTACCGGCCACAGAAAACCATTTTGTTTTCTTTGATGTGACATGAGAGCCTAAACGAAGAGGAAACAGTGAAACCACTAAATGTAGACTGTGCCCCCCCCCCCCCCCCCCCCCATTTCTTGAGCCTTTGAAATAGGACGTCAAAATTTTAAAAAATCGAATTTTCAAAAATACATTCATTTTGTAGCGCACATCTTTCTGAAAAGTCTGATGCATAAAACATATGTGGTCGAGGAAATGTGATACATGTTATTTGGTCTTAAGTGTGCCAAAGTGCAGTGCCATGCCTCTTCACATAGCATTCTTCTATCGCACATCACTGTATTTCGCTTTGTGGAATTGAAATGTGTATATTTTGTAGCGGATGCCATCAAACTATATTCAGGACAGAGGAAATTAAAATGTCCTGTGGTGCCTCTCCTGCTCCCAATTGGCCAGTTTGACATCCTGCCCCTATTTCTTTTAAGGAAAGAACTATTCACAAAATTTCCACTCCTTATTCCCTATTACCTAACAACTTGCTGCTTTGTGTGACAAATTTAAATATAGGCTACATAAAACCAGTAAAGACATACAAGACAGCACACATTTCTACAATCCTTAGCTCCTAGAATTCTTTTTTCTCGATTCTTGCTACAGCTTTACACAGCGTGCTTTCCTTTCTGTGAAAGATTACTCCATCAAAGTTCGTTTAACATTTTACCACATTAAAAATCGAAATGTTGTTGTCTAATACTGAAAAAGCTGTTAATACAAACAAGACCCAAGATTGGTGTGGTTTTTCAATCTGATTACATCTATTTTGTCACTGTCTGCTGTATAAAAGAAAATAGGCCTTTGTAATACTGCATCTATCGTAACAAATACCAAATAAACGAGACTGTTTTGGCACAAATGGTCATTTTTACATGACAGAATATAATTCATGATGACCAATATCAAATGCATATTAGGCCTACTACAAGCAAAAAGCTTTATTTTGGGAAATAGTTTCACATTTCATTCATACGCACCTGTTTCTCAAGCATGAGATTGAAAAGTAGTATTACGAAATTTTTATATAAATTTGGAATTGTCTTATTCTTCCATAATTTGCATGATGTCCCCATTTCTTCTCCTTCCTCATTCTAACAAACAATCTTTTCATCACCAATTCTGCAGCTATTCCTGTCATTGTCAAAATTTGTTTGCCGAATAACATCACTAACCCTGCCAGAATCACAGTTTTAGTTATCCCGTGATTATTCTCCAGTTAGGCATTGTTACATGTATGTACAACACATTTCCCATGTTACTTCCACAAGAGAACTTGAGCAACTGCTACCCAGGGACTGTGCAACTGGTCCTTACTAGTGCAGTGATCTGGCCAAAAATTTTCTGTCAAAATTTCATTTTCTTGGATACACCGAGAAGATAATATGTAATCTTACACACCTGTTATTCCTGTTAGTCGTTTATTTCCATTCTGGTAGTTTGAATCCATGGATTTTGCTAGTAATTACAACTACGCTGATCATTCGCAAACCCAATCAACCACATAATGAGACAGCGCTTGGCATTCATCCGTTCAGCTTTATTCCGCACAGTTCGTATAGCCCATTTTGTCTGCAGGAAAGTTTGTTTCTAGATTCCCCTGACAGAGACATCATGCACACTATGCATGCATTCACAAATCAACTTATGATTCATTAAGAAATCAACTTAGACTTTGTTCAGAAATCGACAGGGACGCATTGCAAAGTCATATGAATAATCAACAGACCAACGTGTGGTGGAAGCTAGGCACTTTGCAAAACATTTTTCCCAGTAGCATCTAGCTGCTTGCTGCGACTGCTTTCACAGCCAACAGCCACAATTCTGAAGCCAGAAGCGGAAGGAGGTACTACTCAACTGTGCATGCGCATGATCCCACTTGTAACTGTTGAACCGAATCTAATGTAAACAAGTGTGAGGTCATGCACATCAGAGGCAATTTGTTGTTATGATGCATTGCATAGGCTTCCTAAGGCCTTGACACATTTTGCTGTTGGCAGACACTTGTAAGAGCACTGGTCTTTTTTTTTTTTTTTTTTTTTTTGCGCATTTCCTTTGCAATTTCAGTTTTATTTTTGTTTTTCCTCTCGTTCATGTTTTATTGCTGCATTATTATTCTGCAGTAGCAGGACACAGTAATAACCTTTGTTAGAGTATCAGTTTTTACCAGTCAAAATTAAAAAAATTTGACCAAAAACAAAAACAATGAAAAATCCCCGTAATTCTAAAAAATTCCTGGGTTTTTTCCGGTTTTCTCCTGGACTAAAAAATTCCCAGGTTTTTCCTGGATCTACCATTTGTCCTGGGTCGTATACACACTGTACAAATCTCAAATATATCTTGTTACTGTTTGCAACAAGGACACTTTTGAAACATGCTCTTACCTGGACACTGCTCAGATACAATCCAACTTAAGAGAAAAGAGCCAGGGAAGGCTTTCTGATTAACTTCCATTCATCAACTTGGCCAAATCTGACATAAAAGTAATACATTTCTGAGACTCAATGGCCTATGAAAAGCTTGTGTACCATTAGTAAAATGGTTTGATGTGCTCTGTACATGCCACCACAGCACAAAGAGCCAGCACAGGCAAACATGAAGTCAGAACAATATGCCTCCTTAAAATGTTCTACACTATTTGCAGAACTCAACACAAAATTAGTATTCTCAGATATATATGTCTCATTCACTCACAAAGGCACATGTTTCTGTAAGAACATGCAGTCACATTGGTATTTAACCAATAATGGTAAAAATATGTGTTATACTTTATCATATAGATAAGGGAAAAAATCTGTCTTTTGCAATTGAATGTTTTATTTGTTACTGGGGAGAAATGGCTGCAATATTAACATTATTATTATTGCTTGTCAAGCATTTTGATTGCAGATCTACAACACATGTAAGTGGTGCACACAAGTAAAACATTCAATTGCAAAAAAGAAATTTTTTATGATCTATATGATAAAACATAATCGAATTACCCAATGGGGGCAGATGGCTACAAAAATGAACAAGAAAATACATGCACTTTAGTTACGCAAAAATTTTTCACTTTATAAACTTAAAAATTATGGTACATACTCAATAAATCTGTACTGGAATCATGAGCTTATTGATGGTTCAATCACTAACATTGCATAACTAAGCAGTGCAAGTGAGAGCACTGACCTTCGTTATGAATTTTGACTTGACATTTATCATTTTAAGTTCCAAAAGAATTATAAAGTTGATGAAATTTTTTTTAGAACTAAAATAATTATTGTGCTAAAAATTTATATCCCAACAAAGGATGAGGAATTTGAAGAAGTCCATAAATTAAATCAGTCATGGTAGAGAAAAAGTGAGAAGTATAAACTGTGGCATTCATTGCTCTATACAAAATATGTACATCATGAAATAACTAACATTGGGAACATTATAACTTTTACTAGGTAACTGAGAGTATTCTTACTTTCTGGGTCTGTCTCTCAGTGTTTCGACATACACCCTCCTAGTTCTTCTCTCCACACATCATCAATTTTAACTCAAAGCCATCACTGTTTGCATCATTAAAGCATGATTGGTTGCACTGTTCCCTATATTAAAGTCCTGATCTCTGTCTTATGATGCCAATGAACTGAAATAATTTACAATTAACCAAGACACTGGCTTTACCAAAAAAGTTATGTCTCTATTAGATTTGAGGAGGATTACCGGGTTGGTTGTACCAATAATCACACCCATTTAGCAATAGTTCATTTATTAACCTTAACACATACAAAGACCACAAAGAACTGAACTGAACATGGCGGAACAGCCAAAGATAATGCTTAGAGTCCAAACATGAATGCATATCGATGTTGGTTTCGATTTCATTGGCGTCACGTAGCCCCCCCCCCAACCCCCCCCCTCCCCCGCCCCGCCCCCCTTACCCCCGCAGTATGGAGTACTATTGAGAGGCCGGGGGGGGGGGGGGGGGGGGACTATGGCGTAGGCAGGGGCGGTCCGCGGGAGCCGGACCACGGTCAGCTCGACAGCATCAGCTGTGTGGGTAGATGTCATGAAGGAAGGTTCGGGGCCACCGAACCTAGAAGTCGTTGAAGAGAGCCGGGCATCGTATTGGATGTGCTGGTCATGCGGCGACAGGTGGGCCGGTGGTTTGTGGGTGGAACGGAGTGACGAGGACGATGTCTCCGGTGGGCGTGGCGAACACACAAAGCATGTCCAGGTCAACGTCAGGCAGGAGGGGAACACATTTCACCAGGTGGCAGGGTATGGTGGAGGTTGTGTCATGGGCACTGGATGAAGAGAAATACACAACGAACAGTGTATAACCACGCAGTATTATTGAGAT
Source organism: Schistocerca cancellata (assembly GCF_023864275.1). Taxonomy (NCBI): domain Eukaryota; kingdom Metazoa; phylum Arthropoda; class Insecta; order Orthoptera; family Acrididae; genus Schistocerca; species Schistocerca cancellata. Next base: position 910,312,560 of record NC_064627.1, on the reverse strand, counting down.
GTCATGGATTATGTCCGGGGGGACAGGCGCAAACACCTCGAGCGAGGGCACGTTCAAGACGGGAGTGTGAGAAACCTCGACAGGGTGAGGCAGGCGACGGAGGAGAGGTTGAAGGGACCGGCAAAGGGCCCGGCGGCGAGGGCGTGATCGTAGGTAAGCTCGATGTGGGGAGCATGTGGTCACTCGACGGAGTGCGAGAGACCGGAGTAGAGGGCAAGGTCAGAGGAGAGCTCGATGAATGGAGCTGGAAGTCACTCGATCGAGTGTGTAAGTCCAATGTGGAGGGAGTGGTCGGAGTGTCGTGAGCCACGACAGTGAGTGGCGTGGTCATGGCCTGTAGGGGGGTAGAAGAAGTCTCGACATGAGCAGGCTTAAGTCTGTTGAGAGAGAGTGTAACAGCTGAATCTTTCATCTGGATGTCATAGGTGTCGGCTGAGCACCGGAGAACTCAGTACGGGCCGGTACATGGACGTTGGAGGGGAGCACTGACAGTGTCATCTCGGAGCATGACATACTCGCAATTGTCCAGTGATTTCGGGATGTGAACCTTAGGGCAGGAATGGCTGCCAGGTGGAGGGATAAGGAGGTTGATGAAGTGGCGTCTGACACGGTCCATGAAGGAAAGTAAGTCAGACTGAGGGAGAGAAGTGGAAGGGCTCACAAGTTCACCAGGGAGAACAATGTTCTGGCTATATATGAACTCAGCTATTGTGCCTTTGAGATCTTCCTTATAGATCGCATGAATGCCGAGTAGCATTAGGGGAAGGGCATCCATCCATAGAGAGTCGTAGCTTCGAAGAGCCGCCTTGAAAATGTGGTGCCAGCGCTCGACTAGCCCGTTACTTTGCGGGTGATATGCTGTGGTACCGATGCGCTGGATGCTGCAAATGTTACAAATCCTGTTGAACAGGGATGACTCAAATTGTCTGCCCTGGTCAGTCGTGATGATAGCTGGACATCCGAAACATGATACCCATGACTCGACAAAAGCTCGAGCAACAGTTTATGCCATAATATTGGGGAGGGGGACAGCCTCGACCCAGCGAGTTGTTTGGTCGATAGACGAGAGAACATAACGAAAGCCATTACAAGGGGAGAGAGGGCTGACAATGTCAGTGTGAATATGCTGGAAACACCCACAAGGGATTGAAAAGGTGCCGAGGGGGGGTGAAGTGTGCTTGTGTACTTTGCAGCATTGGCACACGATGCAGAAGCGTGCCCATTGTTGGCAGTCCTTGTTGGCATTTCTCCACACAAAGCGCTCTGATAAGAGGCAGGTGGACGCACAAACACCGGGTTGGGCTAAATTATGCAATGCATTGAAGACAGCTCGACGGAGCGTGGTTGGGATGAGGGGGTGTAACGTTCCCATACTATCGAGGCACCAGATCTCACCAGAAATGCCAGGGAAGATGGTGAAGAAGTATAGTGAAGAAGTAGAGTCTGAAATCAGGTTTTGTGTTTCCTCGTCGGCGGGTTGGAGGTTAGGCAGTTCAGAGAGATCTAACAGTGAATGGATAGTGTTGACTCATGAAAGGAAATCAGCAACTATATTGTCAGCACCCTATATGTGTCTGACATCAGTGGTGAACTGAGATATGAAGTCCATGTATCTGAAGCAGTGAGGAGGCGGGTCAGCTGGCAGGTTTGAAATGGCCGCAGCCAGGGTTTGTGGTCCATTAAAACATAGAAAAGGCGCCCCTCAATGTCAGTTTTAAAATGCTTAATCGCTTCGTAGACCGCGAGCAACTCCCTGTCAAATGCAGAATATTTACGTTGTGCATTGGTGAACTTGAGCCAGAAGAATTGCGGAGGCAAAGTTTGGCTGTCGATTGTCTGGCTAAGGACAGTGCCAATGGCAGTATCGTTTGTGTCTGTGGTGATGAAAAGCTGCGCATTGGGATGAAGATTTTTGAGGGCACTGAAAGAGTCAGTCATAGCAGGGGTCCATGGAACGGGCCGAGATCCAGAAGTGTTGGTGCCTGCCAAGGCGTTCGTCAGTGGAGCCTGAATCTCCGCAGCCCAAGGTAGATGTCAGCAATAATAATTAACCATCCCCATAGCACTGGAGTTCTTTGAATGATGAAGGTCTGGGTAGGTTTAGTATTGTTTGTACTTTCTCAGGGGGCGGTGAAAAGCCGTCGGCAGCAACCCGAAAACCAAGAAAAGTGACAGCGGGTTGATGTAGCTGCAATTTGTCCTGGTTGGTCTCAATGCCTGCTGCCGCAAGAGTTTTCATAACAGTTTGCACATGTCGAATGTTGTCCTCAACGGAGGAGCTGAACACAAGAATGTCAGCAAGATATGCAAGGCAGAATTTTAGGTCAAATAGCACTTCATTATGAAGCGTTGCCAGGTCTGGGTTGTGTTTTTCAGACCAAAGGGCATGAGTTGAAACTGAAATACCCGATCAGGTGGTGATTGCTGTCTTCTTGATGTCTTTATGTGCCATGGGGATCTGGTGGTAAGCTCATTTGCAATCAATGATAGAGAACGTGATCGCACCAGTGGGAGAACTGGTAAAGTCGGCAATGTTGGGTATGGGATACGTGTTGTAATGGTCGCCTGGTCGTAGATATTGCTAATTGCTATAATCACACTATTTCACTCCCATGTACGGAGCTTGTTAGCACTTGATGTTAGGTTGGCGCCATTACAATGCATTGTAGTAATCACTGCTGCTTGCTGGATCGCTGCTGTGTCTCGATGTTGATGCTGGCTCTAAATCTGGTTGTCTAGGGTTAAAAACATGAGGTCCCGTGTTTTGTTTTATGTGCTTTTGATGATAAAGGATGAACGAAACCAACAAATATGTAAACTTCAAATATTTATTTCTCTGGTGGCCATCTTAATTCCACTGTCCACCAAAGACTATGACACAACACAACTTCCTTTACATGTTCTTTGCATTGTTTATCCACCTCAAACAATAACACACAAACACACTGTACCAAAGTGACATTCCGACTGCCTTCTCGACCCTTCTTGCTGCTTGTATTTATAACATTGTCAAAGAACTACTAAAAAGAGATATAGTTTACAAGTCACATGTACATCTGTTATCCTAATTTGTGCAGAAAAGTTATTAATTTGCATAATTTAACATGTTATTAAAATGACAGACAGATTTGTTGACTTAACAGAATAATTCTTTGTTACAAAAAGTCCGTTTTCTAGAAGTTTGTCAATTGACTTCTCTAATTTGCATAAGTAAGTAATTAACATGAATTATTAAGAAATACATTGGTTTTCGTCTAAAACAGGATTGATTTCGTGAATACTAAGTGAAACCACTCCTAGTGAACAAATAGGTTTCACTGGGTGATTTTTATTTAAGGAGATCCAAAATACCTAAGTTGTACACTATTACACTATTTTTCGTACTTCATATTAATTATTTAAGATGAACTCAGTGTTTTTACATGATGACATTTGCTGTATCAGTGATCAAGTGATATTAACTTTTGTGTGGGTTAGTTATTCAGGATAATTTAATGGGTTGACTGTTTATGGAGACATGTTACGCAATCATTGTCAACATACACAATAACTTTTCTATAATCATAAATACTCGTTAAACTGGTTGAATTTGGAGGGTATCGCATACTTCGGTACAGTAAAGGCTTTAATATGTTCCGTTACAGTGTCCATAGCTGTTCGTGCGTTTAGTCGACGGTAGTCTCCGCACAAGTGCCAGGACCTGTCTTTCTTGGGTGTCAAGCTCGACAAGGCACTTGGGCACTTGTGCGTGGTTTCTTGTAATTTCATCGACAGAGATGAGCAAGTATGGATGAATGGATGAGATAAGCCCGGACCAATGTGTCACAAGAGGGGGGGGGGGGGGGTAGTTGGGGCATTGCACAACAATGGAGCAGAGGAGAAGTGAGTCTTGGCCAGATGATGAAACACAGTGTTTTGCACTAGGTCTGGTGAAAGTTTGTGGTGTCGCAAGAGGTCAATGCCTATTATAGGTTCGTCAATTTCGCACACTAAAAAAGTCCACTCCAGTTTGCAGAGAGTGAGACGATGTGGGAAGTTGAACCCAAGCATTGTAGTTTAGTTGAATTCATGTCTGGCAGTGATGTGTGATGAGGGCAGATGTTTGACGACACTAAGAACGTAGGTAGCAGTGAAACATCGGCGCCTGTGTCCACTAGGAAAGGGTATCCCGACGAAATGTCTTTAATGTAAAGTCGTCCGCAATTATCCAATTATCCAGTCGTTCCCGGACATAATGGAGCACTGGCGAGGGGGGGGGGGGGGGGGGGGTCTGTCATGTTGTGCACAGGAGGCAGCAGGAGGAAGTAGGAGGGTGGTTTGCAGTTCCTTGCCACCTCACCAAACCATGTGTGGAAGTAACAGTACGGGTAGTGCGGTTGCATTACCTGCAGAAAGTTCATTGCCAGTGGCAGTGGCCGAGGTTCGATGGCCACAGCAGGTGGCATGACTGTGGGTGGAGCCGGTGACGTCCCAGTTGATTGTTTACTGCTTCTCGGAGCGAGCGGAACGAACAGTACACTATGGCCCCGGCCGCATCCAGATGCAGGGCGATGACACTGAACCTGAGACTTGTCAGGTAGGCAGTGGCTGGCGAAATACAGCAGTGATGCACCGTTTAGCTTGTCAGCAATTGTCATTCTTTGCTCGACAGGTTCAGGAGACCTTTGAGCCAGAGCAAAGTGGATGTGAGAAGATAGTTTATCTGACCAGATGGCGAGGAGAGCTGTGTCAGAGAGTAGATCTGTGGTGACCACGGCACGTAGTCGTCTCCAGAGCTGGGAAGGTTTGTCATTGTCTAGTTGTTTGACATGGAGCACTTGCCGTATTTCTGCCTCAGTTGAGAGTGCAAGCCGACGTAGAACTGTCTTTTTGGCCAGAGTGTACCGAGTAGATGAGTCCAGGGCATCGACCAGGTCAACAATCAAGTCCTCCTGGTTGTGCAGGTGGGTGATGAGGCACAGAAACCTAGTTGACTCATCGAGTTTGTAAAGGTCGAACACTTGTCCACAATTTTGAACCAGGTTGTTGCTCTGTCAGGATTAAACAGCGGCAGCATCGGTAAGCGTTGTAGAATGTTCGGAAGAACAGGTTGAGTTGAGTTCGTCGGGGCACTGCCTGAATCAAGCTGTTGTTGCTGTAATATTCTAGGTGAGTGTTCCTCCAGTGGATGTGGCAATGACGGCTGTTTGGGTGGCAGCATGAAGGTGACACGCTGTGGTTGAGTGCGATCCGCCACAACACAGGAGGCCGACGCGGGTGAGACACCGTAATGTGTCAGTAGCGGTTGGGGAAGCTCAACACGTTGTGGGTGTGTTTGGATTGATGTGTCTTGGAAGACCGACGTGGATGAGGCACCGAGATGTGCTGAGAATGGTAGCGGAAGATCGACTGGAGCCGGGGTGGGGGTGACATGTGAGAAAAAGTTAAAAGTTTGAGAACGTGTGTTAGTCCGCGGAAAGCTCGACGTATGATCAGAGCTGGAGCCACCTGTGTTGCAGGGAGGTTGTGGAGGTGCGGGCTGTCCAGAAGCACAGTGTAGGAAATGATGTTGAACATGGGATGGAATGTGTGAATGTTCACTGTTCATAGTCACTCCACTCAAAATGATGTGTGGATAAGGTGAATGTCGTGGCATAAAACACTGAGGCACAGCAGTGAGATGGAGGTGGAGGTCAGGCACAGGTAACAAGTTATTGTTCCTGTTGCAGGCCAAGGTATCGAAGTAGGAAGGCATGTGCTGATGCCGACCTGAGGCAGGCATGGGTGTGGTTGGATGCTGAGGAGGTAGACAAGTGAATGAAGCAGTTCCGGCCATGTGGCAGGTATCCGCGTGGTACTGCACAGATTGCGGCATGGTAAATTGTAGTCCTGGTGGTAGTAGGTTGTCCGACGAAGCATTTGCAGAAATCGGCATTGCTCCCGCACTGCATGGAGATCCATAAGAGGTAACTGCACAGTCGATGAGGGAGGGCACATGTAGCGGAAACAAAAGCGTTTGATAGCCGGAGTCATGCGCACTCCTAACCTCACTTATTGTTGCAGGCTCGAAAACGTCCGGCGAAATCGGTGGAATCATCGAGTGAGAGGCATCGTGTTGCAGTCCTGGCAGGTGTACATCGCCTGCAACAGGATGCATGTCGATCACAAAATCCGGCGTTAGGCGCTGGGCCGAAGTCATTGTTCGAATGCTGGGGTCGATGTAATACACACGAGAAGAACCGACGCAGAGATCACCGACACACTAAAATGGCGAAAACAGGAGATGTTACAACTCGGGATCACCAGTGAGGAGGATTACCAGGTTGGTTGCACCAATAATCACACCCATTTAGCAATAGTTCATTTATTAACCTTAACACATACAAGGATCACAAAGAACCGAATTGAACATGGCAGAACAGCCAAAGACAATGCTTAGAGTCCAAAGATGAATGCATATCAATGATGGTGTCGATTTCATCAGTGCCACAGATTAATGGAAAATATTTCTTTTAATTTAAAAATTCTTAGATCAATGGTTTATCAATATTTAATTTGGTTTGTTCATTTGAAGCATGGGCAGGCAGATGCTGTCTTGACAAATTGTAAGTCCAAAACTTTATAATAATTCTGTGGCAAATGAGTATCTTTATGTGTGATTTTTTTCTCTATCCTGGCGAGCAAGTGTCTGAAACTGTAACTACTTTTATTTTTGTGAGTACTGTACACTTAGTACCTCGAAAATGTGGTCTGTCCTCTCACTATTTAATATGATCTAGATGTCTATTATCCTGGCATATGACATGTCAATGATAATAGTATATATTGTAGCATTTTTTCATCAAAGCTGTGGATTTTGAAATAAATGATATTCTGTCACACTTCCAAACATTAAAAAATGGTAAAAAACCAAAGCTGAAGGTAAAAATACCTCCATATGTACACATTACAACTCACCTGATATAGAACACATCCCACTTTCCAATAGAAGACCCTCCTCTTCTTTGAACAGCACATTTCTTCCATCCACAAGGCAAGTTTTCATCAACAGTCGTTGTCACTCTCAGTGGCTCTGTAAGAGTTAGGTTATTTGATTTTAATAAACTGAATTTTCAGTAAAACATTTCTTGCTGCCCATTGCATCTACGTTATGGAAACACTTATTATGAACTTAAGAGGTACAATAGGCATATAAAAATATGATTATTCTGATACATCTAAATTCTAATCATGGAATTATCTCAGAAACCCCAAAGGAAACTGGCGAGGTATTAGCAACATATGCCATGCTTACTATTTTATTTCCTGGTGCAATGTACTTGAAAATTATAGCTTACTTGGGTTCACAGTTATCACCCAGAGTTATTACATACAACGAATGTGATTAGCTCCCACATAGCATCCAAGTACACACATCAAAAAAAGTTTTGCATCACCCCGGTTTCCAGATTAGATTAGATTAGATTAGATTAGTACTTGTTCCATAGATCATGAATACGACACTTCGTAATGATGTGGAACGTGTCAGGTTAATAAAAGATGTCTGTACAAGATATTACATTACACAAAATATTGCATGACACTAATGTTTAAGTTGGTTTTTTTGCCCCCCTTAATTTATATCTAAAAATTCAGCCAATGAGTAGAAGGAGTTGTCATCTAGAAATTCTTTTAATTTATTTTTAAACGTTATTTGGCTATCTGTCAGGATTTGATGCTGTTTGGTAGGTGACCAAAGACTTTTGTGGCAGCATACTTTGCCCCTTTCTGTGCCAAAGTCAGATTTAACCCTGCATAGTGAAGATCATCCTTTCTCCTGGTGTTATAGCTATGCACACTGCTATTACTTTTGAAATGGGCTGGATTATTAACAACAAATTTCATAAGTGAATATATATACTGTGAGATTACTGTGAGGATCCCTAGATCCTTAAACAGATGTCTGCAGGATGACCGTGGGTGGGCTCCAGCAATTATTCTGATTACACGTTTTTGAGCAATGAATACTTTTCTACTCAATGATGAACTACCCCAGAATATGATGCCATACGAAAGCAGTGAATGAAAGTAGGCATAGTAAGCTAATTTACTGAGATTCTTATCACCAAAATTTGCAATAACCCTAATAGCATACGTAGCTGAACTCAGACCATCAATGTGTTGCTTCCCGTTTAACCTCTCATCAATGGAAACACCTAAAAATTTTGAAAATTCTACCTTAGCTACAGACTTCTGTTCAAAGTCTATATTTATTACTGGAGTTGTGCCATTTACTGTACGGAACTGTATATACTGCGTTTTATCAAAATTTAAAGAGAGTCCGTTTGCTGAGAACCACTGAATAATTTGTGAAAAACATCATTTACAATTACATCACTTAGTTCTTGGTTTTTGGATGTTATTACTATACTTGTATCATCAGCAAAAAGAACTAACTTTGCATCTTCATCAATGTGAAATGGCAGGTCATTAATGTATATCAAGAACAGTAAAGGACCTAAGACCGAACCCTGTGGGACCCCATACTTGATAGCCCCCCAGTTTGAGGAATCAGCTGATGTTTTAACATTACATGAACCACTTATCTCAACTTTCTGCGTTCTTCCAGTTAAGTATGAATTAAACATTTGTTCACTGCCCCCCTCAAACCATAATGATTTAGCTTATCTAAAAGAATTCCATGATTTACACAATCAAAGGCCTTTGAGAGATCACAAAAAATACCAATGGGCGATTTCCGATTATTCAGAGCATTTAATATTTGATCAGTGAAAGTGTATATAGCATTTTCTGTTGAAAAGCTTTTCTGAAAACCAAACTGACATTTTGTTAGTACTTTATTTTTACAAATATGGTAGGCTACTCTTGAATACATTACTTTCTCAAAAACTTTTGATAGAGCTGTCAGAAGAGAGATTGGGCGGTAGTTGTTGACATCCGACATATCCCCCTTTTTATGCAATGGTTTTACAATGGCATATTTCAGCCTATCGGGGAAAACACCCTGCTCCAAAGAGCTATTACATACGTGGCTGAGAATCCTACTTATCTGTGGGGAACAAGCTTTAAGTACCTTGCTGGAAATGCCATCAATTCCGTAAGAGCTTTTACTTTTCAGTGAGTTTATTATTTTGCTGATTTCAGAGGGAGAGGTTGGTGGAATTACAGTTGTTTCAAACTGCACAGGTGTGGCCTCTTCTATTAGAAGCCTTGCCTCTTCTAGTGAAGATCTAGATCCTATTTTCTCCACAACATTTAAAAAATGATTATTGAAAATATTTTCAATTTCTGATTGTTTGTTAGTACACTTGTCATTCAGTTTTATGGCACTAAAGTCTTCCTGTGCTCTTGGTCGCCCTATTTCCCTTTCAATAATATTCCAAATTGCTTTAATTTTATTATCAGAGTTACTGATCTCAGACATGCTACACATGTTTCTGGACTTGTTAATAACTTTTCTTAGTACCGCACAATAGTTTTTATAATATTGAACAATTTCGGGGTCAGTACTACCTCTTGCTGTTAGATACAGTTCTCTTTTACGGTTGCAATATATTCTTATTCCTTCAGTTAGCCATGGTTTTTTATATGTTTTCTTGGAATTATGTTTAACTATTTTCTTGGGAAAACAATTTTCAAATACCCTTAAAAATGTATCGTGAAATAAGTTATATTTCAAGTTTGCATCATCATGAAGATAAACATTGACTATGGATATTGTATCACAGACAGTCCCTTTCTCTGTTTGGAGATGTCACTTAACCCACCCAAAGATAAAAACAACCATGCATTAGCAGCCGATCAGTTCCAGTCATTCCACCAGGAAGGAGGTACATGGCTCCTGTTGTGTTTAGTTCAACCACTCCTAGACGGTCAATATGGTGTTTCGATAATTTCCACATTGTTACTTTGTGCCAGGAAGGCCTCTCAACAAGGAAAGTGTCCAGGCATCTTGGAGTGAACCAAAGCGATGTTGTTCGGACATGGAGGAGATACAGAGACACAGGAACTGTCGATGACGTGCCTCGCTCAGGCCATCCAAAGGGGAACCCTGACAGCAATGCCACAACGTCGAATAATGCTTTTTGTGCAGCCACAGGAGTCATGTTATGACTCAAACTGCACAATAGGCTGCATGATGTGCAACTTCACTCCCGACATCCATGGCGAGGTCCATCTTTGCAACCACAACACCACGCAGTGCAGTACAGATGGGCCCAACAACATACCGAATGGAACGCTCAGGATAGGCGTCACGTTCTCTTCACCAATGAGTGTTGCACATGCCTTCAACCAGACAATCGTCAGTGCCATTATAACACTAGCCTGCCAGGGAACAATCTAATGTTACCCTCTGAGAGGATTTTTAATTTTGACCACGTGTGTATCTAATGGGCAATGGTATTGGACTATAATTTTGAATATAGTTAAATTAACAGAAAAACTAAACAACTTTAACCTTGGGGTTTAATGAAAAAGGTAAAAATCATATATGCCTGAAAAAAATGAATGGTCGCCAGCCCAGTTAGACACATTAATTTGGAAATATATGTTTAAGAAAATTGGACATTGGTTATTAAAGTTATTTTCACTGATATTTCCCTTTGAATAGCGAACAGGATACAAACTGACACAGGGCACTCTGAGCTGTGTGTAGCAGCAGTTATCAATAATGCACACACCAATAATTATAGGAAGCGGATTTGTACCAAGCTCATACTAATAATGACTACACTCAAGTTCATTACTTAAACCAATACTTTAATGTTACTGCATGAAGCTGAGAACTAAATTAGGAAATGAGGGGCTTCAATGTTAACTGGCATGTAAAAACACAAATAAAGATAACTAATATCGTAATTACACTGTTTATAATCCTCTATATACGAGGGTCGAAACTTTAATAGTGGCAATATTTATTCACAGCTCATACAAAATACATACATGTTTCAAAGTTTTACTGACCTTCAAAGTAGTCACCAGCATTGAGTATAACCCATAGCCAATGATGTGGAAGTCGTAGAATACTCTTAGCAGTGCCAGTTGTGTTAACTGTTCGAGTGGTGCCGTCTATTGTTCAACAAATCTGTAGCAGTTCTAAAGCGAATGCCGTGAAGTGTTTCCTTCAGTTTAGAAATCAAGTTGAACTCAAGAGGGCTTAAGTCAGGGGAGTGCAGTACGTGGTAGAGCACTTAGCAGCCCCATCAGTCAAACAAATCAGTAACAGCATGACTGTACATGCTTGAGCACTGTCCTGCAAAATGATGGTCAGGTCCTGCAGAAAGTGTCATAACTTCTGTCTCTAAGGTGGTCATAGGTTGTGATCCAAAAATGAACAGGATACAGACAGAAGTGATGACAGAATGAGATTTTCACTCTGCAGTAGAGTGTGCGCTGCTATGAAACTTCCTGGCAGATTAAAACTGTGTGCCAGACGAGAGTCGAACTCGGGACCTTTGACTTTTGTGGGCAAGAGTTCGAGTCTCTGCCAGGAAGTTTCAGAAGTGATGACACTTTCTGAAGGACCTAACCATCATTTTGCAGGACAGTGCTCAAGTAAGTACAGTGTAAGTTGTTACTGATTTGTTTGACAGATGGGGCTGCTAAGTGCTATACCAAGTACTGTACTCCCCTGAAAAAAATGGTTCAAATGGCTCTGAGCACTATGGGAATTAGCTTATGAGGTCATAAGTCGCCTAGACTTAGAACTACTTAAACCTAACTAACCTAAGGACATCAAACACATCCATGCCCGAGGCAGGATTCGAACCTGCGACCATAGCGATTGCGCGGTTCAAGACTGTAGCACCTAGAACCGCTCGGCCACCTCGGCCGGCGCACTCCCCTGGCTTAAGCCCTCATGAGTTCAACTCGATTTCTAAACTGAAGGAAACACTTCACGGCATTCACTTCAGAACTGCTACAAATTCGTTGGGCAATAGTCCGTGCCACTTGAACTGTCACACAACTGGCACAGCTAAGTGTATCCTACGACTTCCACATCACTGGCAATGGGTTATACACAATGCTGGTGACTACTTTGAAGGTCAGTAAAACTTTGAAACGCATATCTATTTTGCCCTTTTTATCAGCTGTGAAGCAGGTATTTTAGACAATAACATTTACACAATGTGGCACCGTATTCTTGCAAAACTATACTTTGTGATAGATTGAAAGTATTTTATCAAAATCCTATCTGACTTCACTTTAGTGGTTTTAACTTCAACTTTTACTACTCTTTTCACATTTGACAAACAAAAAAGAAAGCACTTTGAATCACTTGAAAGCAATAATTGTTCATTTAAAACAGGATACTCAGTTTTAGTAGCACTTAGGAGAGTACCCTGCATAGATACATGATCAGGATAGAAGATACGGTTCCAGACACAGATTTATAGCATTTGGATTATTATTAAAACCACGAACACAAATTAACTGGTCCATGTCCATATGCATATCTGGATGTATGAAGTTAGTGAAGCATTGGTGAAGTTTTGGTGCCAAGCGACATGGCGCCTAACTGTACTCACGGCTCTTGAGGTTCAAAGGCTCTATAAAATTTCTTCTTGGCGTCAGATTTTCAACATATTAGAGCCATTCCTTTTTGCTGAGAAAACTAAACAATAGCCAGATCCACATCTGAGGCAAAAATCCCTTGCAAAGCAGCTTCCAATTGCCACCAAGGAGCCGCCCAGTTCGACTGCCAAAACCACCTCTTACATCATGCCGTGCCTCTTCTGTTGCTGAGAGACTTCACTACATCTTTTACATTTTGCAATACAACTGCCCTAAGCATGAAGCAGCTTCCAATTAACATTGTCTTTCTTATAAACATACACATGCTATAAAAATTTATTATTTCAACAATCATTTTGCTTGGAAAATTGTCTGCTTGTGTCTGTGTATGTGCGGATGGATATGTGTGTGTGTGCGAGTGTACACCTGTCCTTTTTTCCCCCTAAGGTAAGTCTTTCCGCTCCCGGGATTGGAATGACTCCTTAACCTCTCCCTTAAAACCCACATCCTTTCGTCTTTCCCTCGCCTTCCCTCTTTCCTGATGAACCAACTGTTTGTTGCGAAAGCTTGAATTTTGTGTGTATGTTTGTGTTTGTTTGTGTGTCTATCGACCTGCCAGCGCTTTTGTTTGGTAAGTCTCATCATCTTTCTTTTAAAATATATATATATATATATATATATATATATATATATATATATATATATAGAAGGAAACATTCCATGTGGGAAAAATATATCTAAAAACAAAGATGATTTGACTTACCAAACGAAAGCGCTGGCGCGTCGATAGACACACAAACAAACACAAACATACACACAAAATTCTAGCTTTCGCAACCAACGGTTGCCTCATCAGGAAATTAGGGAAGGAGAGAGAAAGACGAAAGGATTTGGGTTTTAAGGGAGAGGGTAAGGATTCATTCCAATCCCGGGAGCGGAAAGACTTACCTTAGGGCGAAAAAAGGACGGGTATACACTCGCACACACACACATATCCATCCACACACATACAGACACAAGCAGACATATACAGAGGCCCAAACTCTTTGCCTCTGTATATGTCTTCCTTCTCTCCCTTTTCCTACTCTCGAATTCCAGTCACCCATGACTATTACATTTTCGTCTCGCTTCACTACCTGAATAATTTCTTTTACCTCATCATACATTTCATCAATTTCTTCATCATCTGCAAAGCTAGTTGGCATATAAACTTGTACTACTGTAGTAGGCAAGGGCTTTGTGTCTATCTTGGCCACAATAATGCATTCGCTATGCTGTTTGTAGTAGCTTACCCGCACCCCAATTTTTTTATTCATTATTAAACCTACTCCTGCATTACCCCTATTTGATTTTGTATTTACAACCCTGTATTCACCTGACCAAAAGTCTTGTTCCTCCTGCCACCGAACATCACTAAATCCCACTATATCTAACTTCAACCTATCCATTTCCCTTTTTAAATTTTCTAACCTACCTGCCCGATTAAGGGATCTGACATTCCATGCTCCGATCCGTAGAACGCCAGTTTTCTTTCTCCTGATAACGACGTCCTCTTGAGTAGTTCCTGCCTGGAGATCCGAATGGGGGACTATTTTACCTCCAGAATATTTTACCCAAGAGGACGCCATCATCATTTAACCATACAGTAAAGCTGCATACCCTTGGGAAAAATTACGGCTGTAGTTTCCCCTTGCTTTCAGCCATTCGCAGTACCAGCACAGCAAGGCCGTTTAGGTTAGTGTTACAAGGCCAGATCAGTCAATCATCCAGACTATTGCCCCTGCAACAACTGAAAAGGCTGCTGCCCCTCTTCAGGAACCACACATTTGTCTGGCCTCTCAATTAGATACCCATCCGTTGTGGTTGCACCTACGGTACGGCCATCAGTATCGCTGAGGCACGCAAGCCTCCCCACAAACGGCAAGGTCCATGGTTCATGGCAGTAGCTCTTGCATCTAAATACAGCTGTTGTATCTAAATACAGCAATAAATTTAATTGTTACAGTTAAGTCTATGACTACTCACTGAAGTAGGCTTGAGTAATATAAGTACAGTTACGTTCTGAAGAATAAGGTGGATGGGAGTTCTGGAGGGCAAGAAGATACCTAATTATATCCTGCAGAATCCTCACAACAGATACATTCAGGTTGAGTCAGAAGGAAAGGTACATCCTTTGAGAGGTGATAGTACTGCTGTTTATGAACAAAAAACTTCAAATGAACATGTGCCCTTTCCTTAGTCGTATCTGACAGACAGCTGTTTGAAAATCATGGGCATCATTTGCATATCCCCCTTCACCAGCACTCAGCTGTCTTTACTGACCATAGGTCTCTTTTCTGAAACCACACATTTTTCCCTCACTTACACATTGACTTAAAGGGTCTGCTGCTCCTAACAGTAGGGTTCTGATAAGTCTTTAAAGTAATTGACTTGTACACCAGCTGGGCTAATGTTACTCCAAATACATACGTTTCAACAGAAACAAAAGTCAAGACATTCCTTACTATATTGAACTTCTCACTTGTATTTTACATGTGTGTGCTCAAGTAAACCATCTGGTCTGCCAAGTGTGATTGGCAAGTGGGGTGCACTCAGCCCTTGTGAGGCAAACTGAGGAGCTAGTTGACTGAGGAGTAGCAGCTCCAGTCTTGTAAACTGACAAATGATCCGGAGAGCAGTGTGCTGACCACATGCTCCTCCATATCTGCATCCAGTTATGCCTGTGGGTTGAGGATGACATGGCGACCGGTCAGTACCGTTGGTCCTTCCAAGTCCTGTCTGGATGGAGTTTAGTTTAGTTTTAGAGCTCCAGTAAAGGACTGTATGAATGAACACAGATCAGCAACACAGCAGCTGTCTACAAGAGCTGTCTACATCACCCAATGAAGCATTTACTTTTCCTCCTCACTCACCCTGGTATATACATGAGGAGTAAGAGGAGAAATATTTGTTTTTAGGTTTTAAGGTCTAAGAACTTTTAAGGTGCTCAATGGTGTGATCTTTTCTGCATCATTGGTAAAGAGAGAAAGGGAATTACATACAAAAGAGCATAAAGTAACATTTAAGAAACTAAGAGTCCTAGGCCATGAGAGGCTGTAAACGCAAGACAGTATTCCTAGTCCTCTGTTGACCATTGTCACAGATAATGTGAGTTTTCATTTATAACACCTTCCACCTCTCCAGAAGTTTCCCTCCTACTTGGAAAGAAACAATTTCAAATAAAAATTATGACACATGTGAAGCAAAGTAATTTCTAGCTACATACAGAAAAAAGAAGCAATAATTTCATTATTACCATTGTTTCTGCTATGTTTTCCAAATTTCTTTGGAAGTTTTACATAAGAATGAGAATTTCTCTTAAGCTGTTTAAGACACACTTTTTGCTTTAATTTCTTTTTATGTTTATTACTCTTCCTTTTCTTTTCTGTTTTAATATGTACTTCATCTGTTTCATCGTTAACCTTCAAAACTTGGCTGGTATTTCCATTTGTGTCCAAAGGAGTCACAATGCTCTTGACACCTAAGAATTTAAACATTGCTTAATAAGTTATATTTGAAATCATAGTAAAACTGTCTATATATTCTACAAATCTCCAAAGAGCATTGCTATAACTAATTCTTAAAACTCAAAGTATCTGCTTTGGAATGAAAATAAAAATGAATGTAACACAGGTCAAAAAAGAAAAAGAGCACATCAACTTACAAACAAACACAAATACTGTCCGAACAGGCCTCGAGCTGCTGAAAATGGACCACCTGAAGCATACTGACACACAGACTGAAAAATACGTTGAATACTTAGCTTACAGAATTTTCAAATTGTTCTTCCTCAGGATACAGAAATATGCTAGGGATTCAACTATTTTCATCTTGTCATTTTTTTCCAATTCAGGTGCCTGTAAGTCCTCCAGTCAGCTTTTTCTTCTGTGGCTTGTCAGTAAAAAGTACCTCTGTCTAAGTATCATTAAAATAAAACTAATATTCACAAGAACTGCATGTTATTCATATTGTAAAAGATGTCAGCATTGATGGTAGGCTGCACACTATCATTATGGCCTTTTTGCAGGTAGTGAACTTGCAATTACTTTCCCATGACCTAAACAGGGAAGCCAGAGGCAAAGGAAGCACTCATATTGTCATTTTACTTCTTGTTTGTCTCCAGCAACTCCACCCAGTGATTGACTGGAAAAAAATGACAGATACCACACATGCAGAGATGAAGGCACATAAACATAAATCACTGAAATACATCTTTTGTATGTCAAAGACACACAGTGATGTTAATCCACACCACAGAGTACCATGTAAGCTGATCTACAGTAGTGGTACAAACTATAATCACAGCACAACATAGCATATACGAGTGAGGAGGCAAGGAAGACTTAGGACACAGGATGGTCACATAGTCATATATTAAGGAAAAGAAAGGACATCATTATGAAGTCTTGAATCCTGGAACAGCCATTGGGGTATATACTCATATGTTGGCAAATGAGTAAAGGATTGGAATTTATTTTCCAAAAGACATTATCAGTCCTTTCCCAGAAAGTATTACTAGATTCAAACATATGGATCACAAATGGAAAAATGTCTGAAAATGTGGAAATTAGTATAGTTGTGAATTTAGTAATAAGTACTAAGTTTAGTAGTAAAGCATAATTGTGAAATGGTAACTGCCGTGTCCCTGTGTTCATCCTAGGACAGCAACTACTCCACAACACCATCTTAACTGGCAGGTTGCCATACCAACAGCATCCACTACCAGCACCCTAAGACTGACTTGCTTATAAGCAAATCAGCTGATGTACTCACAAGGACATAACAACATATTTACAAGCTAGCCTGTGGAAGGCTTCACAGAAACCAATGCTACAAGCATCACCACACATAGTGACTGCATTGCTACCAGCAGCACTACAATCAGAGGATTATTTGCCAAATGCTGGTTATGTGCCCACCAGAGGACAGATGAGTAACCTTCAGCCAGGTGTGTATTTGTTGCCTGGCAGCTAGCAACCCAGTTCCATTCGCAGAGTCAAATGCAGATCATCACTACATCAGGACATACAGGAGCATCCAGGCCATCATCAGCAGGAAGCCATCACTATCCTCATAGACCCATGCTTCATTCGACTCCTAGTTGGACTTGGACTCAATAAGAAACTTCCTGTTCATTAGATTCAGTGATTTACCCACTGAGGGACTTCATCAATCAATGATGATTAACTATTCCACTGGGACTTGATCAAACAAATGAACTGTTATTATACCAGTGAGTAGCTCGCAGATTTTGCATCAGCACCACTGTTGTGTTTTGTTTAAAATCTTGGAATCTCAGTTAGATGTTGTTCCCCTATGGTCCCAACATATAATGACTACAACCACAACATATAATGATGATGAGGAATACTGGAGCTAAGTTTCATCCCAACATTTAATGGTGACATAAATGTTTTAACTTTAGTGGTCCTATTCATTCCCAGTGTGGCCACTCCATCAAAATTCAAAATGCATTCCCCCCCCCCCTCCCCCTCCCCTTCCACCTCCCACTCACCCTCCCCCTACAGTCTGACCTCCCCTGCATTCATGACAAGTGCTATTTTTCTCACTCATATACAACTATCCTTATCAGTCACTCTTTCATATCGATATGGCAATGCAGTCTTTGGACATGTCAGCACAGTTACTGCTTTGCTTACAGCCCTACAATGAGTACAGGGCTATTCTTGGAAATCTTAGCCTGCCCACATACTGCCCCACCCCAGGTAAGGATGGTGTCACTTCCTCCATTTCTCAGTTTCAATGAAAAATTGGAGCCACAATTCAGCTTCATTACACAGTTGGAACAGCATATTGTGGGCTACAACATTCGAGATGACACTCATCACAAATCTTTTCTGCTTGCTTACTCTGGTACTTAAGTGTATCAACTTCTACAGCTATTTCAACTAGTTTTAGATACTAGTGCTCTAACATATGTTCAGTTGATGAGGCAGCCAATAGCCTACTATGCTTTGTGCTTTGTGTAAGTTTCTCAGTGCTAATACGCAGAGCAAACAATCTGTAACATCCTCCATGACATTATACGATTCCCTGCCAGTCCTTGCTCAAGCACTTATTGTCTAGAACAAGACATTCCCAATACAGTAACAATTCAGGACACCAATTCCTTACTAAGAATTTTCAGATGATTGTGGTGGTTCATTTTTTTTGCCCCATTATCAACTTGCCTGCTATGTCACTGGAGGTAACAAGTGGTTTTGTGATGGTTCTGAAAAAAAGTAGCAGCTTCCATAGCAGATGCATCCCTAGGCTCTATGGAGTCCTCTGATACATCAGAAGTACCATCAGATGCAACATCTCTGGCTGAGGTTCCCAGTCATCTGTTTTTTTGAAGGCATACCATTTGGGATGTGGACCAATCAACACACTGCACATCAGACACTCTTAGCCTCCAAGAATTAAATAGCATCAAAATGTTGGTTATTTTGCTGGATTATTCTGTATCATTGACTCCTTTTCCAGTGGTGAGTGCTGACAACAATGAGTTCATGGGAGGGACCAGTGGTGCAGATTCAAGTTCTGAGCTGATGATTCACTGTATCATTCAATGACCAGAGTGGTGCTTCACAAGTCTGCCATTGAGGATGATGCTTCTTCAGCAGTTCCCAGAGTTTTCGCCATGTCACAGACATAGGACCATGGCCATGTCCACCCAGTGGGCCATGTCACTCGTGTTCCTGGCGTACATCACAAGCAGTACGCATACAGACCGGTACTGTTAAGACAGTTTTGTTCGAGGGCTTGTTTCCCAGTTGGATGGTCCTATCACAGGTACTCCAAAGCACAAATTAGTAGAAAGCACTCCTACTCCTTTCTTTCCTCAAGGACCAGGCCTTGCTCCCACAGGTCGCACAATATTACATGACCATACACGTCTCATGGACTTGCACCATTTTCAGGGAGAAGGATCAGCAGAACCCAGCAGTCCATCTGATGGCTAACACACTATGACATGCTTATACATTCAACCTCAAAGGTCTCCTTGGTCGACCATGGGACCCCATCACTGCATGCAAGGTTGCTATTGCTGTTCACTGGGATGACCTTCACTGGTTCTTTAGTTGCTCCCTCATGGAAATTCAAACACAAATTCTGGCCCATGCCAGGAAGCACCCCTATTGCCAATATCTGCAATCTGCGATCTACATCTACACCTACATGGATACTACATAATCCTCCTTGTGGCACGTGGTGGAGGGTATCTTGTACCACTACTAAACATTCCCTTTCCAGTTACACTCACAAATACAATTAGGGAAAAACAACTGTCTATATGCTTATGTATGAGCCTAAATTTCTTGTGTCTCCTGTGGTCCTTATGCACTTTGTACACTGGAGGTGACAGAATTGTTCTGCAGTCAGCTTCAAATGCAAGATGGCGGCGATTGAGAAGTTTAGTGAATTTGTGCCTCCAGTTATTTCGAATTTTCAAATGTTATCCGGCATCAATAGCAAGAAGATGATCAACAAAAGTGCTTCGCAAAGTTTCAAGTCTAGTGCCATGCAAAAAACTTGCAGTGAAAAATCATCCAGATCAAAATGTAAGAGCGTAACATGTGAAGTCCATCCTGACAAAGCAAAACTAGTTGAAACTATTAATTCATTGCAAGAAATTGTGTGCAGATCCTTGGCAGAAAACAAAGTGTTAGCTGATAGACTCAAATGTCTTGAAAATGATCATAGAAAACTAAAAACTGCCAAGCAGGGTATAAGTGAATTCGACAGAAATAAAGTGTACACAGTGACTGAAGATTCCGTTGCCATTTCAAGTTTTCCAACACATTCTGGGTGAACTAGTAATGCTAACCATAGCGCAATCATTTCGTCATCTTTAGTAATAAATTCTCCTGCCGTGCTCCAAAAAATGGTAGGCCTATCTACAAAAGATCAAATCGTGCACCATCTGAAAGAAAAGCCTGTTATTAAGCAAAATGTGGAACCTCACCAGCCAAAACCGTCACTCGTAAACAGAAGCAAGGTAAATTCAACATTCAAGATGACAGTTAATTTAACTAACACCACAAACGTAGCAAGAAAAATAAATGTATGTTTAGTGTGTGGTAGTCAACTTAGAGGCCTTGCACACGAAATAAAAAGTGTAAATAGTGAAGTAAATGCTTCAGGTTTTATTAAACCTGGTGTTCGTCTTGACAAAGTGCTTTCAACTGTAAACAATATCTCTCGAAAGACAATGAAGGAAGACTTCATTGTAATACGTGGTGGTGCAAATGACATTGCACACAACGATGGTTTGCATGCTGTGAATGCCCTAAAATCTGCCCTAAACCATCTAAATGACTCAAACGTCATTGTTCTCGATATTCCACACAGGTATGACTTGCCTCAATTCTCGTGTGTAAACAGGGCAGTAGCATATACAAACAGTCAATATGCAGAAATTTGCAACCGTTACGCAAATGTACAAATGGTTAACATGCAACATTTTAGTAGAGATCTTTACATCACTCACGGCCTTCACCTCAATCGGCGTGGGAAAAGTCACTTAATGTCCATTATTTGTGAAATCATCATAAATGCTAGGAACAACGTATACTCAAAACACACACATTCGAAGAATGAGTGCTCCACAACACAAGAAGACTGCAGGAATGGGTATAGACAGACGACATTGGACAAATGGCTGCTGAAAACACCAGGTAAAGCTGATTCTTCCCAGGCTCCCAGTACATGGAAACAGACCAACTTGAATAAATGGATAGTGAAAAATACCGAACCCACTCTGTCAACTGATATTTCTTTTTTAGGGATAAATGTATAAATGGTTCTGGTAGGGTGACACGTCCATCAAGCATTCAATAATCCAAACTCACTTTCAAATTAATTCAGCAGAACTTTCAAAGTCTTGGCAATAAGCACAACGAGTTGGATACCATTGCAGCAATTGATAACCCTGATGTTTTAGTTATAAGTGAACACTGGTACACAGATGAGCTAATTAGTGTATGTAAGCCACATTCCATGAACTTTTGCTCTGCCTTCAGTAGAAAAGAGAAACGTGGTGGTAGGGTAGCTATCTTTGCAGCCAGTGGTAGTAATTATAGTGTAATAGATGTAAGTGCTTTCAGCATTGAGGGTGTAATAGAACTAGCAGCAATTAATTATAAGTGGGGGAAAGAGAACTTAATTATTATAGGCCTATACAGACCTACATCTGGTAGCCTAGATAGTTTCTTTGATGTTCTTAATGACCTGCTTGTTGACACTGACAGTAAACACTGCAATAAAAATGGCTGGGTTAACATAATCTATATTACGGTTGACTTGTCCTATATTACTTGTACGCTAGCTGTATAATATGTAATCAACAGGACCAAATAAACAAATATATAAATAAAAAATAAACTAACTGGAGATATAAACATTGACTTGCTGTCCAATGACTCTGTATCTAAAAAACTAATGCTAACTCAATTTAACTTAGCATTTCTGATAAACGAGCCCACTAGAGAGTTCAATAGTGTAAAATCATGCATTGACAACATTATAACTAACAAGTCCCACTTTACATACAGTGCATCAGTTCTGAAGCTTGCCAATTCTGACCACCATGCAGTACAGGTATTGATAGAAGCTGAAAATCTTCATGTCAATAGAAAAGAGGAACAATATGTGACAAAAAGAATGACCAATGACGACAATGTTAAAGATTTCAACAGTTTGCTAAAAAGCTTACAATGGGGTGAAAAAAACAGCATTACTTTCAGTGAGTTTTCATCAGATTTTTATTATTGCTTCAATGTCTCATGTCCAGAAATGACATTTACAGTAAATGACTGCAAAAAGATACAAAAAAAAAAAAAATAACTGGATAAATCATGAAGTAAAAACAGCAAGAGAGAAACTTAGTCTTTTCCAATATGCAATGATAAATAATAACAATAATAATAGACTAAAGGTAGAATTTAAGAACTATCAGGATTACTATAAAGATCTGCTGCTAGAAACTAAAAGTAAAGATGTAGTAGCCACAATGTTAAGAAACTCTACTAACACAGGTTTAGCTGTTTGGTAAGTAATAAATAGCTTTAGGGATTGTAAGGACAGATCAACAACTGATTTTACTATAAACCATAAAGGGCATATCATGAAATGTCAATGTCAGATTGCAAATGTTTTTAATGAGCACTTTTCTTCTGTTGGAAAATCTGTCAATGACCATTTTAAGAATCTTCAGCATAGATATAGGGGCATCCCAATCAAACAAAGCATATACTTGGCCCCAACCAATAACAAGGAAGTCAAAAACATAGTAATGTCATTAAAAAATAGAAAATCAGCAGGCTATGATGGATTGTCTATCATTACACTGAAAAGATGCATAGACAACATACCTGATGCCATGGCCACAGCAGTAAATGATGTAATTGCATCAGGTTGTTTCCCAGATAGTCTAAAGATAGCACAAGTAACCCCGATTCACAAGAAAGATGATAAATCTAAAATTGAAAACTACCACCCCATCTCAATCTTACCTGCATTTTCTAAGGTAGTTCAGAAAGTTATTTATACTAGACTAATGACATTCCTGAGTCAACACAATTTAATATTTGAAAATCAGAATGGCTTTATGAAAAACAACTCAACTTCAGTAGCAGCAGCACAATTAATAGACAAAATAATAACGGCCATAGAGAACAAGGAGTATGTAACTGGAGTGTTCCTTGATCTAGAAAAAGCTTTTGATTGTGTCAACATCACCATATTACTTGACAAGCTGTGGAACCTGGGTATCAGAGGAACTGGCTATGAGCTAATAAAATCGTATATGAGCAATAGAAAACAATTTGTCTTCCTTAAAACAAACAGTGGGTCTTACAAATCTAAAATTACTGATATCAAATATGGAGTGCCTCACGGTTCTGTCTTGGGACCCCTTCTTTTCTTTATTTATGTTAATGATATACAGTATTGTTCTCCTAACTGTACAAAAATATTGAATGCAGATGACACATCAACAGTGTGTAAACACAAAGACTATGAGAGTCTGGAGGTACAGTGCAACAGTGTAACTAATGAAATAGTCAAGTATTTTAACAAAAGCCATCTAAATGTAAGTGCTTCAAAGACTGCAATGATGGAATTTAAGACAAGGAAACAAACAGAATTTGACATGAAATTATCCATAGGAAATGACATTGTAAAAAAGGAAAAATGGACAAAGTTCTTGGGAACTACAATCCAGGACAGCCTCAAATGGGACATGCATATTGATTCCTTAGCATGTAAGCTGTCGAAGAATGTGTTTGCTATAAATATGATTAGCAAATATTGTAAGGACATGTGTGTACTAAAAACTGCTTATCATGCCCTATTCTCATCAAACTTAAACTATGCTGTAGAAATACGGGGTGCAACAACTCAAGCCAACCTAAGTACATTATTAATACTACAGAAAAAAGTTATCAGAATTATTTGTGGTGCCAAACCTCGAGAATCATGTCGGAATCTGTTCCCAAAATTAGGTGTGCTTACCATTATAGGTGTATACATATTGAAAGTTATATTGCTTGTGAAAACAATAAATCCAAATTTCAACTGTGACCTGCACCAGTATGATACAAGGCAAAAGTTTAAATACCATGTAAATAGCCACAGAACAGCTTTATATGAAAAAAATGCACTTCATGCTGGGCTGAAGCTAGCCAATGCCCTACCAAAAAGTCTCACAACCCTTCCTACTAACAAATTAAAAGATCAGTTAAAAGAATTCAAATTGAAAACCCTTTTTATTTCCTAGACGAGTATTATATCTGTATGAAAAGTGCTTCATAAGTATGTCAAGCTCATAGTTTTAAGTAACCTACAACTAATATAATGTTGATAAAAACAATATTTGTAATATGGTGATTGTATACTACCAAATGTAAAATCCATCAAAATGTAAAATTTATTAATACAAACAAATCTTTAGTTTGTAATTTATAAACTGACGTATTCAGAAGAATAATCTGTATGATGTCCTGAAACTGTATTACTTCTAGGGATTGTATTTGATTATTCGATGCTGAATAAATATTATTATTATTATTATTTATTAAATGTCAGTTTTCTAAATTTTCTCAATAGTGTTCCTCGAGTAAAATTTCACCTTCCCGCCAGTGATTACCATTTGTGTGTTGTCTAAACCTACCAGTAACAAATCTAGCAGCCTTTTTCTGAACTGCTTCAATGTTTTCCTATAACCTGGCCTGGTATGGATCCTAAATACTCAAGCAATACTCAAGAGCAGATCACACTAGCATTGTATATAAGTCTCCTTTACAGATGAACCACACTGTCCTAGAATCCTCCCAATAATCCGATGTCAACCATTTGCTTTTCTTACCACAATCCTCACATGCTCATTCCATTTCACACTGCTTTGCAATGTTACTCTCAATTATTTAAATGACATGACTACATCAAGCAGGACACTACCAATCCAGTATCCAAACATTATGTGTTCATTTTTCCTACTCATCCACATTAATTTACATTTTCTACATTTAGAGCTAGCTGCCATCCATGATTCTGGATGCCAAAGACTCTACGATTTTTCTATCAACAAATTTGTCATGAACTGTTCCTGTTTGAGTGAACCTCAGCTTTCACAACCACATCGAAGCCAGCCATAGCATCACTGAAGGGCTTTCCATAACCGTATAACCTCAGCTCCAAGGAAAGGGACAGGGCCACTGAGGGCACCTACACCCATCGATATAAACTACGGTCTACGGTGAGCCCAAGGAGTCTTTGGACATCACTGTCAACACCAGTCTGCATAGCACTGAGATTACTCTGTCTCTCCCATAGGAAGAAAGCAGGGGGGGAGGGGGGGGGGTGGCATGCTGTATACTCTGCAGTGTTTCCCTTTCATGAATGTGTGTCTATGGCGACCTGACTATAACACCATGAGTAGGGAACACTATGCGACGGATCTGTCAATTTGATGTGGTGTTAGTCATCCTTTCATGTTCTTCTTCAAATAAAGTCATCTTTTTGTTTTGTTCTCATTGTCCAGTTACTCTGTATGATGAGCATGCGCATATTCAGTCATCTTGGCTTTGCCTCCAGGCATGGTGATGCTGTAAGAGAGTGTTTTCATTATTTCCAGCTAATATAACGTAAATGGATATATAAAAAAATCTACTCACCAAACTGCAACAGGGGAACACCCACACAAAAGGATTTACATTTAAAAGCTATCAGAGCCAGTGGCTCCTTATTATGGTAGAAGAGTTGAATGGGAAGGAAGAGGAGTGAAGGAAACAGACTGGAGAGGTTCAGGGAAAGGAATTCAGTTTACAAAAGTCACCCGGAACCCTGGGTCAGCGGAAACTTATGGAATGGGAGGAGAAGGAAAGACTGCATTTTTATCAATAATCGATTATTTTCACTGTTATACTTCCAGCTAATGAATGATGAACATGCCTTCAACGATAATCATCTGTATTTTTTCAATTATGTACATTAATTGTGAATACAGATCCAATTATCAATAACTCATAGGTTCAAATACATCATTCAATATGCCTCACCACACCAAACTCAGCTTACGATATAAGATTTACAGTCTTCACCTGTCTTGAGTGTTTACATTGTAGCTTGTCCATTTTCTCTGAACTGCTCATGACACCTTCAAGGGGTATCATCAAGGAATTAATGTCCACATCCAGCAAGTGTTACTGTGCTCACCATGTCACACCTTGCCCCTGCTGTGTTACATCACTGCATACGAACCATATGCACAGATCACAGATTGGGGCACACATGATATGTTTTTCACACTACATAAAATATTTATAACAGACATGACATCCATCAGCAGCATGAGCGTCTTCAGTGGAATATAGGTCATTCCCATGAATAAGCCATGTTACACTACAACTTGTGCAACACTGTGATGGCTCTTCGATCTCTGCCCTGGGCAGGGGGGGTGTTGTGGAAGGGGGGGGGGGGTATTTGTAGCCCCGTGCTCATAAATAGCAACTACTCAACAACGTAGCCTTGACAGACAAGTTGCCATAGCAATCCGTGTCCTCTACCAGCATCGTAACACTCAATGGTGTATTGTTGTTGTTGTGGTCTTCAGTCCAAAGACTGGATTGATGCAGCTCTCCATGCTACTCTATCATGTGCAAGCTTCTTCATCTCTGAGTAACTACTGCAACCTACATCCTTCTGAATCTGCTTAGTGTATTCATCTCTTGGTCACCCTCTATGATTTTTACCCTCCACACTTCCCTCCATAACTAAATTGATGATCCTTGATGCCACAGAATGTGGCCTACTAACCAATCCCTTCTTCTAGTCAAGTTGTGCCATAAATTCCTCTTCTCCCCAATTATATTCAGTACTTCCTCATTAGTTACGTGATCTACCTCTCTAATCTTCAGCATTCTTCTGTAGCACCACATTTCGAAAGCTTCTATTCTCTTCTTGTCTAAACTATTTATCGTCCATGTTTCACATCCATACATGGCTACACTGCATACAAATACTTTTTGAAAAGACTTCCTGACACTTAAATCTATAATCGATGTTAACAAATTTCTCTTCTTCAGAAACGCTTTTCTTGCCATTCCTAGTCTACATTTTATATCCTCTCTATTTCGACCATCATCAGTTAATTTGCTCCCCAAATAGCAAAACTCCTTTACTAATTTAAGTGTCTCATTTCCTAATCTAATTCACTTAGCATCGCCTGATTTAATCTGACTACATTCCATTATCCTCATTTTGCTTTTGCTGGTGTTCATCTATCAAGACACTGTCCATTCCATTCAACTGCTCTTCCAGGTCCTTTGCTGTCTCTGACAGAATAACAATGTCATCGGCAAACCTCAAAGTTTTTATTTCTTCTCCATGGATTTTAATTCCTACTCCAAATTTTTCTTTTGTTTCCTTTACAGTTTGCTCAAGATACATATTTAATAACATCAGGGATAGGCTACAACCCTGTTTCACTCCCTTCCCAACTGCTGCTTCCCTTTCATGCCTCTCAGTTCTTATAACTGCCATCTGGTTCTTGTACAAATTGTAAATAGCCTTTACCTCCCTGTATTTGACCCCTGCCACCCTCAGAATTTGAAAGAGAGTATTCCAGTCAACATTGTCAAAAGCTTTCTCTAAGTCTACTAATGCTAGAAATGTAGGTTTGCTTTTCCTTAACCTATCTTCTAAGGTAAGTTGTAGGGTCAGTATTGCCTCACATATTCCAACATTTCTACAGAATCCAAACTGATCTTCCCTAAGGTCAGCTTGTACCAGTTTCTCCATTCATCTGTAAAGAATTGATGTAAGTATTTTGCAGCCATGACTTATTAAACTGATGGTTCAGTAATTTTCACATCTGTCAACACCTGCTTTCCTTGGGATTGGAATTATTATATTCTTCTTGAAGTCTGAGGGTATTTCACCTGTCTCATACATCTTGATCACCAGATGGAAGAGTTCTGTCATAGCTGCTCCTCCCAAGGCTATCAGTGGTTCTAATGGAATGTTGTCTACTTCCAGGACCTTGTTTAGACTTAGGTTTTTCAGTGCTATGTCAAATTCTTCATACAGTATCACCCTACCCATTTCATCTTCACTTACGTCCTCTTCCATTTCCATAACATTGCCCTCGAGTACATCGCCCTTGTACAGACCCTCTATTTACTCCTTCCACCTTTCTGCTTTCCCTTCTTTGCTTAGAACTGATTTTCCATCTGAGCTCTTGATATTCATATAAGTGGTTTTCTTTTCTCCAAAGGTCTCTCTATCCCTGCTTAGCCATTTTGCACTTCCTGTTGATCTCATTCTAGAGACATTTGTACTCCTTTTTGCTTGCTTCATTTGCTGCATTTTGTATTTTCTCCTTTCATCAATTAAATTCAATATCTCTTCCATTACCCAAGGATTTCTACTAGCCCTCGGCTTATTACCTACTTGATCCTCTGCTGCCTTCACTACTTCATCTCTCAAATCTACCCATTCTTCTTGTACCGTATTTCTTTCCCCTGTTCCTGTCAATCATTCCCTAATGCTCTCTCTGAAACCCTCTACAACCTACATCTACATGGATGCTCTGCATATCACACGTAAGTGCATGGCAGAGGGTTCATCAAACCACCTTCACAATTCTCTATTATTGCAATCTCATATAGCATGCGGAAAGAATGAACACCTACATCTTTTCGTACGGGCTCTGATTTCCCTTATTTTATCATGTGATCGTTCCTCTCTATGGAGGTTGGTGCCATCAAAATATTTTTGCATTTGGAGGAGAAAGCTGGTGATTGGAATTTCGTGAGAAGATTCCGTGGCAACGAAAAACACCTTTCTTTCAATGATGTCCAGCCCAAAACCTGTATCATTTCTGTGACACTCTCTTCCATATTTTGTGATAATACAAAATGTGTTGCCTTTCTTTGAACTTTTTCGATGTACTCCGTCAGTCCTATCTGGTAAGGATACCACACCGCATAGCAGTGTTCTAAAAGAGGACGGGCAAGCGTAGTGTAGGCAGTCTCCTTAATAGGTGTGTTACATTTTCTAAGTGTCCTGCCAATAAAATGCAGTCTTTGGTTAGCCTTCCCCACAACATTTTCTATGTGTTCCTTCCAATTTAAGTTGTTTGTAATTGAAATACCTAGGTATTTAGTTGAATTTACAGCTTTCAGATTAGACTAATTTATCGTGTAACCGAAGTTTATTGAGTTCCTTTTAGCATTCATGTGGATGAATTCACACTTTTCATTATTTAGTGTCAACTGCCACTATTCGCACCATTCAGATATGTTTTCTAAATCATTTTGCAGTTTGTTTTGATCTTCTGATGACTTTATTAGTCGACAAACGACAGTGTCACCTGCAAACAACTGAAGACAGCTGCTCAGATTGACTCCCAAATCGTTTATATAGATAAGGAACAGCAAAGGGCCTATAACACTACCTTGGGGAACGCCAGAAATCACTTCTGTTTTACTCAATGACTTTCTGTCAACTACTACAAACTGTGTCCTCTCTGACAGGAAATCACAAATCCAGTCACATAACTGATACTATATTCCATGAGCACGCGGTTTCCCTACGAGCCGCTTGTGTGGTACAGTGTCAAAAGCCTTCCAGAAATCCAGAAATATGGAATCAATTTGAATCCCTTGTCAATAGCACTCAACACTTCAGCTGAATAAAGAGCTAGTTGTGTTTCACAGGAACGATGTTTTCTAAACCCATGTTGACTGAGTGTCAATAGACCATTTTCTTTGAGGTAATTCATAATGTTCGAACACAATATACGTTCTAAAATCCTGCTGCATATCAACGTTAATGATATGGGCCTGTAATTTAGTGGATTACTCCTTCTACCTTTCTTGAATATGGTGTGACCTGTACAACTTTACAGTCTTTGGGTATGGATCTTTTGTCGAGCAAACAGTTGTATATGATTGTTAAGTATGGAGCTAATGCATTAGCATATTCCGAAAGGAACCTAATTGGTATACAGTCTTGACCAGAAGACTTCCTTTTATTAAGTGATTTAAGTTGCTTCACTACTCTGAGAATATTTACTTCTACATTACTCATGCTGGCACCTGCTCTCGATTCTAATTCTGGAATATTTACTTCGTCTTCTTTTGTGAAGGCATTTTGGAAGGCTGTGTTTAGTAACTCTGCTTTGGCAGCACTGTCTTCAATAGTATCTCCATTGCTATCGCGCAAAGACAGCATTGATTCTTTCTTGCTGCTAACATACTTCACATACGACCAGAATCTCTTTGGATTTTCAGTCCGTTTTTGAGACAAAGTTTCATTGTGGAAACTGTTATAGGCATCTCACATTGAAGTCCGCGCTAAATTTTGAGCTTCTGTAAAAGATCAACAATCTTGAGGATTTTGCATCTGTTTAAATTTGGCATGTTTGTTTCTTTGTTTCTGCAACAATGTTCTAACCCGTTTTGTGTACCAAGGAGGATCAGCTCCATCATTTATTAATTGATTTGGTATAAATCTCTCAATTGCTGCCAATACTATTACTTTGATTTTAAGCTACATCTGGTCCACACTCTCTCAGGAAGGCATCAAGTGAATTTTTATCTGCTTTTTTGAATATATATATTTTTTGCTTATTTTTCAAGGATTTGGGGATTACAATACTTAATCTTGCTATGACAACCCTGTGTTCACTAATCCCTGAATCGGTATTGATGCTCATTATTAACTGAGGATTATTTATTATTTGTTTACTATTCGTGTGGCCTCACGAACTAACTGCTCAAAATAATTTTCAGAGAATGCTTTTAGCACAATTTTGAATCATATTTTATGCCTACCTCCAGAATTAGACATGTATTTTCGCCAACATATTGAGGGTAAATTAAAGTCGCCACCAACTATTATCGTTTGAGTTGGGTACGTGTTTGAAATCCAACTCAAGTTTTCTTTGAACCTTTCAGCAACTGTAACATCTGAATAGGGAGGTCAGTAAAAGGATCCAATTATTATTTTATTCCAGTTGCCAACAATGACCTCTACCCATACTAAGTCACAGGAAGTATATACTTCAATTTCGTGAGAAGTTAAACTACTTCTAATAGCAACAAACATGCCACCGCCAACTGTGTTTAGCCTATCCTTTCAGTTTATCCAGGTCGCATCTTCTTAAATTCCCACCTCTTTGCAGTTTCTTCAATTTTAATCTCTAGCTCATAACCGATAGATTGTGGTCAGAGTCCACATCTGCCCCTGGAAATGTCTTACAATTTAAAACCTGGTTCCTAAATCTCTGTCTTGCCATTATATAATCTATCTGAAACCTTCCAGTGTCTCCAGGCCTCTTCCATGTATACAACCTTCTTTCATGATTCTTGAACCAAGTGTTAGCTATGATAAAGTTATACTCTGTACAAAATTCTACCAGGTGCTTCCTACTTCATTCCTTATCCCCATTCCGTATTCATCTACTACTTTTCCTTCTCTTCCTTTTCCGACTATCGAATTCCAGTCCCCCATGACTATTAAATTTTTGTCTCCCTTCACTACCTGAATAATTTTTTTCATCTCATCATACATTTATTCAATCTCTTCATCATCTGCGAAGCTATTTGGCATATAAACTTGTACTACTGTGGTAGGTGTGGGTTTCGTGTCTATCTTCGCTACAATAATGCATTCACTATGCTGTTCATAGTAGCTGATGCTTGCTCCTATTTTTTTTTTCTTAATTCATTATTAAACCTTCTCCTGCATTACTCCTATTTGATTTTGTATTTATAACCCTGTATTCACCTGACCAAAAGTATTGTTCCTCCTGCCACCAAACTTCACTAATTCCCACTATATCTAACTTTAACCTATCAATTTCCCTTTTCAAATTTTCTAACCTACCTGCCCTATTATGGAATCTGACATTCGACGCTACAATCCATAGTACACTAGTTTTCTTTCACCTGATAATGACATCCTCCTGAGTAGTCCCCGCCCAGAAATCTGAATGGGGGACTGTTTTTGTTGTGACAGTGCCACGAGATTTAAAAGTGCCGCTACGTCAGTACGCAAACATGGCGATAGAGGCACTCCGCAGCTCGGCTGAGCGCGGGAGCGCCACCTGGCTATGAACGGTGCCGGCCGCATGTCACGGCACGGCAGTTGAGTGACAGCTACGGAGTTGGTAGCATGAAACCCACTATTGTTTCTACGTTTGTGTATCCACGCAGTTTATTAGTACATTAAAGGTTATAACACTTTTTGGCGACAAGGTCGGATATTTTTTTCCAGCGTTGGAGTATTGCGCGTTCGTGTCTGTGCAGACATGGAACAGCTTATGCAAGCGCTCATTGAACAACAAACACAGCTGACGGCTGCTATTCAGGCGTTGTCGACGTCGCTTACTCATTGTCTGTCGTCCTCTTCTTCGCCTCCGTTCCCTCCTTACGACGAGGCCGCTGAGGACTGGGAGGATTATGAGAAGCGTTTGCAGCAACACTTCTTGGCTTTCGGCGTTGTCGACGCCCCGATGTGTAAGTCATTATTTCTATCTTGGCTTTCCTCACGGATCTATCAGCTGCTATCTCAGTTAGCCCCTCTGCGGGAACCTGCCTCTCTGTCCTTCCAAGAAATGTGTGACTTATTGTCTAACTATTACCGAAAAAACACCCACGTCGTTGCCGCCCGCGTGGCGTTCTACCGGTGTCGTAAACAGCCCCATCAATCTTACCGGGCTTGGGCGGCGGAACTACATGGTCTGAGTAGGAAATGTCAGTTTGTCACGGACACTCATCATGAGTCTTATGCTGATTCAATGGTTAGGGATGCTATTCTATGGCTTGCTCTTGATAAAGACGTTCGGCAACGTGCCCTACAACTGCCAAACCCGTCGTTGTCGGAAGTTCTAAGCATCGCCCAATCCTTTGAAGTGTCTCACGCTGCTGGCACGCAAATAGACGCGTGGTGTGATGTGGGCGCTGTACAGTCAACTTTCGACACAGACAATTTGCCTGTTTCCCAGGAGGACGATGATGTGGCGGCGGTTCACTCGCGTAAACAACGTCGCGTTGGGCCGCAACGCTCGCAGCGAAAACAGCAACCACAGAAACAGGTTCGTTCCGCCCTTCCTTCTTGTCCACGTTGTTTCGTACAGCATGACAGGGCCGCATGCCCAAAACGTTGGGCCACGTGTAATTCATGTAGGAAAAAAGGCCACATTGCTTCTGTGTGTCAGTCCCCTCACGTTCCTGTCGCCGATGACAAGGCATCGGACATGGATGTTAGCTGTGTGCTTTCTCAAACAAATAAGTTGTTTGTTACTGTTCGTGTTCTGGATAAAGACATTCGCATGCAAGT
Organism: Schistocerca cancellata; assembly: GCF_023864275.1. Taxonomy (NCBI): domain Eukaryota; kingdom Metazoa; phylum Arthropoda; class Insecta; order Orthoptera; family Acrididae; genus Schistocerca; species Schistocerca cancellata. The sequence continues at coordinate 910,279,176 of NC_064627.1, read as the reverse complement.
GGACACTGGCTCTGCAGTAACTCTCATTAATTCTCGCACGTATTTGTTGTTGGGCTCCCCTCCCTTGTCTCCAGTTACGCGAAATCTGAGAACTTATAATAAACAGAAAATTCCTATCGTTGGCCAGTTTGATGCTTCCACTGCTTACAAGTCTGTTGTTCGGCCCCTCACATTTTATGTGGTGGATCATGCGGGCACTGAAAATCTGTTCGGTTATGATGCTTTCCAGTTGTTTGGGTTCTCCATTGATGATGATGTGCACCTCATATCTGAGGATATTCCGTATCAACAGCTGGATGGATTGTGTTCTGAATTCTCGTCCGTGTTCTCTGCTGGTCTGGGTCGTGCCAAGGATTTTGAAGCCCACATTACTCTTAAACCTACAGCTCGCCCTAAGTTTTTCCGGGCACGCCCTATTCCGATGGCGCTGCGTGCACCTGTCAAGGCTGAGATAGACAGGTTAACAGCTTCAGGGATTCTCCTTCCTGTTACCTCCAGCGAATGGGCATCGCCCATCGTGGTGGTTTCTAAACCCAACGGGAGTCTGCGATTGTGTGGCGATTTTAAAGCCACTGTCAATGCTCAGAGCCTCATTGACACTTATCCTCTTCCCCGTCCTGAGGAGTTATTTACCAAGCTCGCTGGGGGCCAGTTCTTTTCCAAACTTGACTTATCAGAGGCGTACCATCAGTTGCCGTTGGATGCGTCTTCCAAGGAATTTCTCGTCATCAACACTCCTTGTGGGTTGTATCAGTACCAGCGGTTACCATTTGGTGTCGCTAGCACGCCGGCCATTTTTCAGCGGTTTTTGGAACAGCTCACAGCTTCCGTTCCTGGCTGCATCAACTACCTGGATGACATTGTTGTCACGGGGGCCTCCACTGAGGAGCACCTTCGCAATTTGCGTTCATTATTTCGGGTTCTGCATTCGGCTGGGTTGAAGTGCAATCTGGACAAGTCACAGTTCTTCCAACCCTCCATTGTGTATCTTGGTTTCCACCTGTCCCGTGAAGGTATACGTCCTCTACGTCAGCACGTTGCAGCCATCACCGCTCTTCCCCGGCCGTCTACGGTCAAAGAACTTCAGGCGTTTCTAGGCAAGATTGCTTATTATCACAAATTCATTCCATCCGCGGCGGCAGTGGCTCATCCTCTGCATCAGCTGTTACGCAAAAACGTTCCTTTCTGTTGGTCCGACGAGTGTGAGCAGGCTTTTGTTCGCCTGAAGGCTCATTTGCAGTCGGCGCCTTGTGTTGCCACCTTCCGTCCGGGTCAGCACTTGGTTCTGGCGACTGACGCGTCACAGTATGGCCTAGGGGCTGTTCTCGCCCATCGGTATGAGGATGGGTCGGAACGACCAATCGCCTATGCTTCAAAGACGCCTCAACGATGCCCAACGGCGTTACTCTCAAATCGAAAAGGAGGCGCTCGCTATCATTTATGCGTTAAAAAAGTTCAGCATTTTTTTGTATGGTTCTAAGTTTCACCTCATCACCGACCACAAGCCGCTGGTCTCTCTGTTCAGCCCTTCGGCGTCGCTTCCGGATAAGGCGGCTCACCGCCTGCAACGTTGGGCCTTATACTTGTCTCGTTTTCACTATGAGATTCACTATCGCCCCACGGCCCAGCACGCCAACGCTGACGCGTTGTCGCGTTTGCCGATGGGCCCCAACCCGGTTTTCGATCGAGATGAGCTGCTCTGTTTCCACATTGATGAGGAAGAACGTCGTGCGGTTGAGGGTTTTCCGCTGACAGGTTCGCAGGTCGCGTCGGCTACTGCGCGGGACCCGGTCCTGCGTCGGGTGATCGGTTTTGTTCAACAGGGTTGGCCGGACAGGACCAAGGGCCGGGCGTCGGATCCCATTCGCAACTACCATGCCTTGCGCCTTCGTCTGTCTGTTCGTGAGGGTGTTGTTCTTTTGGCCACGGATGGCGCATCTCCACGGGTCGTGGTGCCAGCTTCTCTTCGCAAAGATGTTCTCATACTATTGCATGAGGGCCATTGGGGGATCTCTCGGACTAAGTCCCTGGCCCGCCGGCATGTTTATTGGCCCGGTATCGATTCGGACATCTCCCATATGGTCGCTGCATGTGGTCAGTGTGCTCAACAACTGGCTGCACCCCGTGCAATGCCCTCTCCGTGGCCTGATCCGGCGCAGCCATGGGAACGGGTGCACGCTGACTTCGCCGGCCCCTTCCTCGGCGCTTATTGGCTCCTGTTGATTGACGCCTTCTCGAAGTTTCCGTTTGTGGTTCGATGTCCGTCGCCCACCACTGCGGCAACGACGCTGGCTTTGTCCAAAATTTTTGCGCTAGAAGGTCTTCCCTCCACGATCGTCACGGACAACGGCCCTCAGTTCTCTTCGCAGGCCTTCCGTGATTTTTGTACTGGACAAGGGATTCATCATGTTACGGCACCGCCTTTCCATCCCCAATCGAATGGGGAGGTCGAGCGCCTTGTCCGCACTTTCAAAAGCCAGATGAAAAAATTCCTTAGTGATTTTTCTACCGATGACGCTCTGTTGCAATTTCTGAGTTCTTATCGCTTCACGCCTCTGGGTGATCGCAGCCCCGCTGAACTCTTGCATGGCCGCCAACCGCGCACTCTACTGCACCTGCTTCACCCTGTCAGGCCTAGTCCTGTGTCCCCTAGTGCGGGAAAATACTTGGTAGGCGCCGACGTGTGGGCACGAGGGTATGGATCTCGCCCTAAATGGATTCCAGGGGTGGTCAAGGCTCTTCGCGGCCGCCGGCTTTGTGAAATACGTACGGACGACGGCACGGTTGTTCGTCATTACGACCAGATGCGCCCACGAGTGGTGGCCACGCCGGTGCCACCGCCCCTTCTTTCGCCTCCACCAGCCCGAGAAGCCAATCCTGTCGCTGCTGCCGGTCTCCCGTGCGTGTCGCTGCAGCTGCCATCGCTGCCGCTTCCGAGTACACCGGAACCGGTCCCAGTCGCGACGCTGCCTTCTCCGGGACCCACCTCGCTGGAGCACACCCCCAGGTCCACGACACCTATGGATGCTGCTCCGGAGTTTTCACCCATCATCTCGTCCAGGAGGCGCGTTCCACGCACAAGCTTCCGTCCTGGACATTTTCGACCATATTCTCGTGTTTCTCCGCGGGATCTTCTCGGGGTCTCCCAAGAGGCCATGGATGTCTCCGCACTGTCCGTGTCTCCAAGGAAGTGAGTATCTTTTTTTTTCAAGGGGGGAAAAGTGTTGTGACAGTGCCACGAGATTTAAAAGTGCCGCTACGTCAGTACGCAAACATGGCGATGGAGGCGCTCCGCAGCTCGGCTGAGCGCGGGAGCGCCACCTGGCTATGAACGGCGCCGGCCGCATGTCACGGCACGGCAGTTGAGTGACAGCTACGGAGTTGGTAGCATGAACCCCACTATTGTTTCTACGTTTGTGTATCCACGCAGTTTATTAGTACATTAAAGGTTATAACAGTTTTACCTCTGGAATATTTTACCCAAGAGTACGCCATCTTCATTTAACCATACAGTAATGCTGCATGCCCTCGGGAAAAATTACGGCCGTAGTTTCCCCTTGCTTTCAGCCGTTTGCAGTACCAGCACAGCAAGGCCGTTTTGGTTAGTGTTACAAGACCAGATCAGTCAATCATTTAGACTGTTGCCCCTGCAACTATTGAAAAGGCTCCTGCCCCTCTTCAGGAACCACACATTTGTCTGGGCTCTCAACAGATACCCCTCCATTGTGGTTGCACTTATGGTATGGCTATCTGTTTCACTGAGGCACGCAAGCTGTCCCACCAATGGCAAGCTCCATAGTTTATGGGGGTGGGGGGGGGGGGGGAGGGTTGGCGGAGGGGGAGGGGGATGGTGTATACTGCTTGTAAATAAGTATATCAGACAACATACACATGGTGATATAACGTGTTTACTAGTTAGTCTGTGGAAGGTTCCATAGAAACTTGAGGCACCAGCATCATCACAGACTATGCCTGCATCACCAGTGGCAGCATTGCTATCAATGGACTATTTTCCATATCTCAGTCAAGTGCTGCATGAGGTCAGGTGAGTATGGACTATTTTCCATAATATACTACTACTGATAATAATTAATATTTGTCGCCCAGCGAAAGAGGTGCATTACAAGATGAAATAGGAGATATGATACTGCGTGAAGAGTTTGACAGAGCACTGAAAGACCTATGTCAAAACAAGGCCCTGGGAGTAGATAACATTTCATTAGAACTACTGACAGCCTTGGGAGAGCCAGGCCTAACAAAACTCTACCATCTAGTGAGCAAGATGTATGAGACAGGCGAAATACCCTCAGACTTCAAGAAGAATATAATAATTCCAATCCCAAAGAAAGCAGGTGTTGACAGATGTGAAAATTACCGAACTGTCAGTTTAATAAGCCACAGCTGCAAAATGCTAACACGAATTCTTTACAGATGAATGGGAAAACTGGTAGAAGACGACCTCGGGGAAGATCAGTTTGGATTCCATAGAAACACTGGAACACGTGACGCAATACTGACCCTAAGACTTATCTTAGAAAATAGATTAAGGAAAGGCAAGCCTACCTATCTAGCATTTGTAGACTTAGAGAAAGTTTTTGACAATGTTGACTGGAATACTCTCTTTCAGATTCTGAAGGTGGCAGGGGTAAAATACAGGGAGTGAAAGGCTATTTACAATTTTTACAGAAACCAGATGGCAGTTATAAGAGTCGAGGGACATGAAAGGGAAGCAGTGGTTGGAAAAGGAGTGATACAGGGTTGTAGCCTATCCCTGATGTTATTCAATCTGTATATTGAGCAAGCAGCAAAGCACAACAAAAGAAAAATTCAGTGTAGGAATTAAAATCCATGGAGAATAAATAAAAACTTTGAGGTTCGCCGATGACATTGTAATTCTGTCAAAAGAGACAGCAAAGGACCTGGAAGAGCAGCTGAAAGGAATTGACAGTCTCTTGAAAGGAGGATATAAGATGAACATCAACAGAAGCAAAATGAGGATAATGGAATGTAGTCGAATTAAATCAGGTGATGCTGCAGGAATTAGATTAAGAAATGAGAGACTTAAAGTAGTAAATGAGTTTTGCTATTTGGGGAGCAAAATAAGTGATGATGGTCGAAGTATAGAGGATATAAAATGTAGACTGGCAATGGCAAGGAAAGCGTTTCTGAAGAAGAGAAATTTGTTAACATTGAGTATAGATTTAAGTGTCCGGAAGTCGTTTCTGAAAGTATTTGTATGGAGTGTAGCCATGTATGGAAGTGAAACATGGACAATAAATAGTTTGGACAAGAAGAGAATAGAAGCTTTTAAATGTGGTGCTACAGAAGAATGCTGAAGATTAGATGGGTAGATCACATAACTAATGAGGAGGTATTGAATAGAATTGGAGAGAAGAGATATTTGTGGCACAAATTGGCTAGGAGAAGGGATCGGTTGGGGGGGCCATATTCTGAGGCATCAAGGGATCACCAATTTAATATTGCAAGGCAGTGTGGAGGGTAAAAATCATGGAGGGAGACCAAGAGATGAATACACTAAACAAATTCAGAAGGATGTAGGTTGCAGTAGGTACTGGGAGATGAAGAAGCTTGCACAGGATAGAGTAGCATGGAGAGCTGCGTTAAACCAGTCTCAGGACTGAAGACCACAACAACAGCAAACAACATAAACAAGTAGAATAAAAATTAGTTCTTGTGTCTTGCACTCAACACTGAAGGCAATAATACTAACAATACAATAAAAATCTAAAATGTAAAGAGATATGTGTGCACTAATTGACTAAACACAACTGCATAGCACTCAAGCAGACAACAAAGAAAATGAAATTACTGATCCTGTTCTGGTAGTTATTACAATTTGTCCTTCTTGTGTGTCACATAAGGTTAAACTTCAGTTTTTGTGATTCATATCAAGAATTTAACCTGATATATAAACCATAACAATTAAACAGAGGGATATGTCCTACATATGAAGTGGGGGAAAAGAAACAGCTGCAAAAGCACTGAATGATACATTAATTAGAAAATAACACTGAATTTATAGCTACTGCAACATTAAAAGGATTCTTCTTCGAGAGAATCAGGAAATGGAGGGAATAAGATGTACAGTTAGTGACAGAAAAGGGTAGTGACTCCAAACCTTGCACCAAGAGAGACATAAGAGTGGGGAAGGAGTTTAGAAAAACAATGAACTAAAATCAGGATACATATCTCACAATATCAATAATGAGAAGCTGGTAACTGACAGGTTAAAACTGAGAGTTAATGAATAATGAGTAACTAGTAACTGACAGTTTTACTGGTAACTGACAGTTTTAATCTGCCAGGAAGTTAAAGTTGGGATACAAAATTCAAATGGAAGAAGAGATAAAGAAAGATGGAAAAAGTGAGAAAAAGGTAATTGGTACAAAATGGGGGAGGAAAATGAAAGGATAATATATAAATTAAGGTAACAAGCTATAAAGAAAACATAAAATGTAACGAAAAAAGGAAGACTCTACAGAAGACTAGAGAGACATGAGACAAGTAAATTCTGAAGAGTTAATTTCCAGTACCAAACTCTGTAAATATTGGAGACTGAAGATGAAAATAATACAAGTGGTTATGCAAGCACACGAGTCCTGGCTGTTTACTTTCATAGCAAGCTCACCAACAATGTGAGTCATGTTGTTATAAACAAGTTGCGGGTGACCATTTATTCTGCATATGAGTCTGAAAGTGGTCACTCCAAGGGAAACTGCTGGTGAAACTAATCAGTCAGTGAGCAGATCACGTACATACTCAACAGATCATCATGAAGTTTGACAGACTAGGAATGTGCATGAGGTAGCTAAATACATTCAAGAAAATGAGAAATTTGTATATTATGCAAAATTGATGGACTATAACTATTTTTTTCTTTCTGGAAAATGTGAAAAGGAATCTATGTTCTGACACAGCAACTGATTAGAAGTCCAATATTGTACTGTTATATCAGATGCATATTTCTCTACAGTTGTGGAATAAAGCTTCATCTTAAAGTCAATCACTAAACACATATAATTATATACTAGAATGTATGAAAGTTAGAGGGAGCAAACACTTACCAGATGTAGAAATATGAAACCATTGTTTCCCTACAGACGGTGCCAGCCATCAATGTAGGGCCCAATAGACAGCGTAAACACACAATAACCTAAGTTCCAAACATTGGTATCTGTTTCAAACCTGTAAACATGTCGAGTTTTGTGCCTACAAACTATGATTTGTGAACAGCATTGGTTTTCAGTTATCATTTAAAGAAAACTGCTGCAGAATCACATTCAATGCTCGTCAGAGCTTTTGGAGAACGCACTCTTGCGAAAACACAGTGTTTCAAGTGGTTCAAAAAACCCAGAAGTGATGATATTGATGCGAGAAATGACGAGCATGGGAAACCACTGAAAAAGTTCAAAGACAATGAATTGCAAGCCTTATTGGATGAAGATGATACTCAAACTCAACAGGAACTTGTGGAATAATTCAATGTGAGGCACAGAGCTGTTTCTCTACAGTTGAAAGCTATGGGAAAGGTGCAGAATGTGGGAAAATGGGTTCTGCATGAACTAAATGAAAGACAGCAAGCAAATTGAAAGACCACATGTGAAATCCTGCTCGTCAGGTATGAAAGAAAGTCGTTTCTCCATCGAATAGTGACAGGTGATGAGAAATGGATATATTTTAAGAATACAAATGTCATAAATCATGGATGAATCAAGGCATACCGTCAACATCCACCGCAAGACCAAATTGCTTTGGAAAGAAAGCAATGCTCTGTATTCGGTGGGATCAGAAGGGTGTCATCTATTATGAGCTGCTAAAACCTGGTGAAGCTATCAGCACTGATTGCTTCCAACAGAAAATGATCGATTTAAATCAAGCATTGCATGAAAAATGACTGGAATGTGGAAAAAGGCAACACAAAGTCATATAGCTCCATTATAATGCCCTATCACACACAGCAAAAAGGGCCAGAGAAACAATTGAGGCATTCAGTTGAGAAATACTAGGGCATGTGGCTTATTCTCCAGACTTGTCTCCATCCAATTATCATCAATTTGCATCACTGGGACACACTCTCAATGAACAACACTTCACTGAAAAATGCTTCAATTTTTAAGAAAATTTATGAAAATGACTTGCTGACTGGCTCACTTCAAAAAAAGAACTGTTTTTTTTGCGTGGCATTCATAGCCTGATAGAGAGGGTGGAGAGATATGTAAACAGCAATGCAGATTATTTTGAATAAAATATTGTTTATCAGTTTCAAACAACAGATGTGTAATTATTGCAACCAAATTCTGGTTTCATACTTCTACACCTAGTAATATGGAAAGGACGGTAAATGTGAAAGTAAAAAGGCCACTGATTCTCACTTGGTTTTTATGTGGAATCATACAAATAAACATTAGACAGATGAACATCAATAACAAAATAGCAAACTGTGCTTTGAAAACAGCTTGAAACAGGAGGGATTTATAGTAGTATGTGATGTAGATTCTGTCAATGAGGAACCACCTCAGGGGATACTTGCAGTGTACCAGGCACCTGTTCTATAAACTGCACGTCAACAGACTCCAGGGTATAATATAGGACAAAATACAAACATTTCAAAATGAACAATGGGGGCAGAAACTCACAGGGCTAGGTACCACATTTCCTGGCATGTGGAAGCTAGCCAGACACTTCACCAAGGAGAAACATTACATTCCCACTCTACAAGAACCAGACGGCCCAGCCTATTCTGCGATGGAGATGGCAGAGCTTACGGCCACAAAACTTGCAGCATCTTTCATGCCAAATCTGGCTCCTTCACATCCAGTATTCACACTTGTAACAGACCAGGGGGTTACACGACTTGCAGTCCAGCCTCGTGTAATGAAATCAGACACACTAGTACAAACGAAATTACTTGGGCTATCAAGCATACAAATGCTAGGTGAGCCCTTGGGCCTGATCACATTCAAAACTGTCCTCCAGGAGTTCATGGATAGAGCTGTAGAATATCTTGCACACACAATGAATGCCATCTTAAAACACCAACACTTCCCTGACTTTTGGAAGGCAGCCAAGGTCCTGATATTCATTCAGGAAGCCAGAGAAAGACCACTCCCTCCCACATAATTACCAAACCATCAGTCTGTTGTGATCCCTCAGCAAGACTGTTGAGAAGATAATACTAAAATGCATCACTAGGCATCGCCAATGACACACTAAGACTGGAGCAATTCAGCTTTAGGAATCACCACTTAACAACACAACAACTCCCCTGCATAGTCGTACATATAACACACGGCTACAATATGAACAAAGCCACAGGGTCTGTGTTCCAGGACATTGAAAAAGCTTTCAACCATATCTGGCATGACAGCCTTATGAGCAAACTAAGCAAAGCTGGTTTCCCGGATGGACTTGTATGTCTCAAACACTCATATCTCATGAACAGGTGTTTTAACACTGATGTGCAGGGCAAACAATCAACAAAACATGGTATCCAAGCTGGAGTACCCCAGGGAAGCATCCTGTGGCCCATCTTGCTCAATTTGTACATAAATGACTTTCCAGAAACACAAAACATGACATTAGCCATCTACGCAGATGACACAGCCATCCTTGCACAAGATTTGAAACCGTCAAATGTAAATTCACAAATACAGATGACACTCAGAACTGCCAGCCTGGGTTGGAACGATGGTGTATTAAAGTAAGTGTCGACAAGCACAATGCAGTTCTGTTCACATGCAGACTGAAACTACTGTGCATACATCAGCACTGTAGACAGGTACACTACATACATGCCCAATATGTTTCCGGGAGGAAATCAGATATCTCAGTGTCTGGCTGGACCAGAAACTTACCACATTGAATATGTTGCCAACAAAATGCACGAGAGGCTCAAACAGCTCTACCCAATGCTCAACAGGGAAAGTACACTGAATAGGAGGGTGTCAAGGCCCATATACATGACAATGATTAGACCTCCGATGATGTACGCAGCTCTCGTCTGCGGATTCGCAGCTTCTACATGCCTGTGGATCACACAGAACAAAGTGCTATGCATCATTAGCAATGCCCCACATTTCACATGCACTGTGGCTCTTCACAATGAATATCACCATGAAACCCTTAAGGAAGTGTTCAAAAAACATGCCACATGACTATACAGGAATTCGAGACACTTGAACAATCCTTTCATCCTCAATCTGTGAAACTACGATCATAGCATAAGTGGCCAAAGACACTACTAGCTAGGGTATAACCACCTACAGCAAGCTAAAATACACGCACAAGCAAGAAACATCGGCAAGCCCATGCACATCAGTAATGTTGACTGGATATGCTAGCTGCTGTTAAAGCTGACCAACAGGTTACAGCAGGGAAACTGACAAGCTCACACTACGATGCACAAACAAATCGCCGACATTACCCTACACTGTGAATCTGATATATGATCTATTGGACACAAAACAGTGATGAATCTAACTGTTACAGGTATGCTGACGCTGACCGAGAAATCAACACCAGCACCCAGCATGAGTAGCCAAGTAACAGTGACGCAAAATGTCAAAGGTATCAACCTGCATGATACCCACTACTAACAAAGCCTACCACTGCATGACCTATCGCAAGCAACAAGAAAACCACTACTGTACACACAACCCAACCCAACTATTGCATAGGTTTTTTTCCCTTGGCTCTTGCCTTGGCACTTTTTTCCCCCTCTGCCCTTCAAACCGCTACCCTTTGTTCAACTTTTGACCCAATATATCTCCAGATGAGCGTGTATTAATGTTTAACCTTAACCAGACATACACAAACATCACAGTATCTACATGCTGCATGAGACATCATTCACGTGAAAACTAACCCTTTTGCAGAAATAGCAGTAGACCTTTTGTGTTGGCCATCATACTGGTGTGCGTGTGGAGGGGGGGGGGGGGGGGGGGGTTGTTCTAAAAACACTTCTGTCACACCCTGCAATGTTGCAGCATGGTTTGGCAAGTACAGGTGTACACTGTCACCAAATTTTGGGCATATTTAACAGTTCATTTAAACAAAATTTCATTAGTGAAATATTAAATGTTACAAAAATCCTTTTATGTGCTGCCCTGGGCCTCTGTAAAGAAAAATCATTTGATGTCTCCCCTTCAGTTTAAATAGTGCCCTCCAAGTTCAGTCTGAAGTGAAAGACGTAATGTATGTCAGTTCATGTTGATGAATGCTGCTGAATGGCAAACTGTGATGTCAAGATTTGTTGGAGATCCTTCCAGCTACACTCAATTGATAGTAATCCAGGGTCTCAAGTAAGAGATGAAAGGAGGCCAAAATTTCTTAAACCAAAATATGTCAACATTAAAACTGTGTTGGACTGTGATTCAAATCTAAAATCTTGCCTTTCATGGACAATGCTCTCACCTGCTCATGAGCTGCCCTCACAGCTTTGCTTCTACCAGTACCCCATCTCCTACCTTCCAAATTTCACATAAGTTCGGGCACACCTTGCTGATGTAGCAGTCCTGGTTGGAAGGATACTGTGGAGAAGCAGCTTAGCTATGGCCCAGCTGATGTTTTAAGAATCAATCTGTGCCAATGGGGAGCAAGTTACACTTCGACTGCTCAGTTTGCAAGAGCACTGCCTGCAATAGGCAAGGCCAGGTTTCAAGCTCTGATCTGGCACACAATTTCCACCTGGCAGAAAGTTTCAAAGTAGCATGATCTCTGCAGCAGAGTTAAAGATTCATTCTGGAAAATATCAAAATTGTCTGAAATCCAGTTTTGCACCAAATGGCTTATGTAGGCCAGTGCCTTGACTTGCCAGAAAACATATGAAGTTCCAGACAGCACTGTTCCCATCCATGACTTCACAACATTTTAAATAATGTTCACATAAACTTTTTTCGTGATAGTTTCCTTGTTTTTTTAAAAAATTGTGAGCCATGCAATAAGTATCACTGGACACAAAATCACAGCATCATTTTTCCATGACCACAGAAGCAGATTGCTGCAGGATTCACTTTGTGACCTTGTAGTCTCAAAGAACATTTGTCTTACCTTCAACATGTACGATTTGTGTTTATATAATTCTCATCAGTTTGACTCATTCTCAATTTCATTACAACAATATAATATTGGCCAGTGGTTCCAACAACTTCCTCAAATTCAATTAAATCAGTGCTTAAGCTCTTTCAGTAACTTCAGGCATGCTTACGATGCAGTATTCCAATGACACTTTGTCACCAGTATATTGGAATCTTTGCTGACTATTCTGAAGCTCACTGAATCTCCACAATATCACGATCTGTGAATTTCATGCATTTAAAGATTCAAATATATCTGCCACTCAGGATGCATCCTGAAGCTCTTCAACAATTGAGCCTCTTTTTCTTACTTAGGTCTTTGTTCCAACATCTTGGCCATTTCTGAGATCAGAACTGTTTGCTAGAAGTAGTTAACAGTCCTATGCATCAGTAATGACCTCTGGCAGAAGAATAATGTGGTGGAAAATTAAAACTTATTTTGATGATGAAACCTGCACAAGTACAACACTGGGTCTCCAGTAAATCTCACTCTAGGTGATCTAAACATGATTTTCAGAAGAAAGGACAGTTATATCTTCATTTTTGGTGTAGCTAGACACAAAACATTATTACAAATACTTTACCTTTCGAACAGTCTTTCACTTCTATTTCTTGCTGAAATAAATTATTTGGTGAGCTTTTATCTGAAATTAGTGCTACACATTGTGGCTGCTCTTTGCCAGTGTCACCTTTCCATGGACAACCTACTGGCCCATTTCTTTTAACAACATCCTTCAATTTCTTCTCATATATTACATCATCACAAAACATGCAGTCTTCATTCCTAATTTCATTATGTACATCCAGGAGCTGCCTCCTCTTTTTTGACAGTGATATTTTCATGTCTGATGATTTTTTTAACTTAATTTTGAATTTTTCATTATTTCTTACTGACTCTGTCATATCATATAATAACTATTCCACCTCAAATGTTTTCAGAGTTTGTATGGAACTACGACTGCAGCTCTTTAGTTCTTCACTGTGTCTTCACCTGTAAGAAAATTATAAATGGACATTACTAGAATGAGCTTAATTAAAATGGTCATTAAAAGACTGCCATATTTTTGAATTATAGTAACAAAAGCAAAAAGTTAAATATGGAAAATTAACTGTTGACATGCATACAAATGAAAGACATCTAAGTTACCTAGGGTCAACTGCCACTCATTAAAAATTTCTGGTGCAAAGACGATATTTAAGATAACATGTTTCAAACCAGTGGAACTAATAATAATTTCTATAAAAGCTAAACAAAAGTAAAAGTAAAAAAGAAGAAGAAAAAGCTGCTAAACACGATATAAATATGTTGTGATTGTGGTTTTCAGTCCGAAGACTGATTTGATGCAGCTCTCCACACTGATCTATGCAGTGCAAGCCTCTTCATCTCTGCATAAATACTGCAACCTAAATCCATCTGAATCTACTTACTGCAATTAAGCCTTAGTTTCCTTCTGCAATTTTTACCCTCCATATCTCCTTACATCACCAATATGGTACCCATTGCAACATCTGTGGTCCTTCCTTTCGTCTGCCTGCCACCATTACCAGAGCCACATCATTTAACATTGCATATGCCTTACACTATCTGAATGCTACCCTGAACTCAATCCTTCTCACATTTGTACACCAAATGTTAGCAGTCAAGAGTGGTCGGATTTCGATGGAGCAATTTTTTGGCCATATATGACAACAGCATTATAACAAACATCACCACATGGGTGCCAATGATGAAGGCACATGGGGTGTATTTTTCCTTCTTTTCCTGCTGTTGTTTATTTTGTAAGATCTGCACATCAATCACACTTACAGTTTTGATAGTGGTGGGCACTATCTATTACTATCTCAGATGTAGAATCAATCACACAGCTCCCACACCTACAAACTTCCTCCTGAGGGCTTATGTTAATAGTGTCACCATCCTTGAGGAAGAAGCTTAGCTTTTGAAGTGTCACAGAAGGAGTCCTATAGGTGTCATATGTGCTATAGGTATTTGAATAAAAGAGTAACAAGATGTGTCCATAAATGAACTATGAAAAATCAAGAGAAAATTTGGAGGGCAAAATTCTTCAAAGAGGGAGGAGTGTAATGGTGCAAGCCTAAGCAAGAGGGCTCATCACTGTACATAGGACACTAGTAGCAATATGCTGGCACAGCATTATGCCATGGCACCTGCTGGGCACCACCATCTGGCTGCTGGTCAGTGCCCAACTGATTATCAAAACCAGGGACACTTCAGCATATGACATCACAAATTTCACAACAGACCAGTTTTGGTGTGTATAAATATTAGTCATCTGGTCAGATAGGTAACTGAATTGACGGGGTACTAAGTTGGCAATCAACACAGTGATAACCTTCGCCGTGAGGTCACCACCGTTCCACCGCCATCCTGACAGGAGTGCCTGCCAAAGGGTCCACATGCCACTGGAAGGGCTGAGGGTAGAAATGAGACCTGCCTAGCTACCAAGCCAATAGGTTTTGGTTTAGTTTTGCTTTAGGGCGCAAAAAAACAACTGGGGTCATACACACCCATCAAAACTACAGAACATGAAGACTGAGAGGAGTTAAAAAACGACTATATGTCAGTCCCAACTGACATAAGAGAAGACAGCTAAAAATAGGTACAAGGGCTAACAAAGACACCATACAGAAACAGAGGTCCAAAACTAAAAATTAAATGGCCTTCGCCATATTGCTTTGGCAACAGCCCACACGTCATTTGCCCACATGTCATTTGCTAAAACAGCCGATAACTCAGATGGCAAACCCAAGGGGGAAAGTAAACAGTTACAAAATGGGCATTCAGTCAGAAGTGGTGGACAGTTAAGACTTGGGTGCAATGTGTACAAAGTGGTGGGGCAGCACCACTTATCAAATTATGATAACTAAAATGGCAGTGCCCAGTAAGCAGCCTAGTTAAAATGACCTCTTCCCGGCAGGGGGGCCTAATAGGTTGGAGCTTATTCCTGTGAAGGAAGGACCATTGGCAATGCCAAAGGGACACCACCCCCTGACAGACAGCAAACAGAGAGATCATTGGGGGGAATATAGGAACTAGAGGGCTGAGGTACAAGGACTGCAGCCTTGGCCAGTAGCATCAGTAGCCTCATTTCGTGGCAGACCAACATGACCAGGAACCCACATAAACATCACACTGCCTCCACCAAGAGTGAGCAAGCAACATTTTTTCTGGGCCCACTGCACTAAGGGATGGGTGATGTACAGTGCACATACACTTTGAAGGATGCAGAGTGAGTATGAGCAGAAGACACAGCTGAGAAGGCCGTGTCGCAGGATATACTCCGTAGTCTGATACCTAGGCAAGATGGCGCCGAATGAAATTCGCGAGTGTGTTAGTTCCAGTAATAAATGTAAATTTAATGAAGAAAAGTGTGCATTTTGCAGAAATGTCGGTTGGTATTGTGACCAGTTATGTATTACGTGTTATATTGTGTTAAAAGTATCTGAAAAAAACTGTGATGCATCTATAAACTGTGAAAAAGAAACCATGTTGACGATCGGTAAACAGAACAGCATGAGTTCCGCAAATAAAAGCAAACAATCCGAAGTCTGTGTGAAGTGTAAGAAGTTCGATGTATTTAGTGATGAGAAGTGCATCTCTTGTTATTTAATTATGAAGGTGGTAGTAAAAAATGAGAAACTCAGTGTTTGCTTAGCATCAACTTCATCATACAGCCACGAAATTGCGCTTCAAGAAATAGCAAACAGCAAACTATGCTCATGCAGAAAGAAAGTCGTTACAGGTATTATGTGCTTTAAGTGTAAAATTGTTTATCATTATAACTGTGCAAAGGTGGACTCAAAACAAGATATATGGAAATGTGATAATTGCGTAAAAGTGGGCACTATAGACAGCAAGGAAGAAATAATTTCCGTGTTGTTAGAAGAACTGCAAAGACTGAAAGCTGAAAATGTCACATTGTCTGCCAGAAGTCAACAGAACAAAAGTGAATCCCAAGACGAGAGCACAAATTGTCACCAGCCCAAGAAGATACCAAAACATCTCGTTTCTCAGCAGTTATATCATCTGAATACAAGCAAGCGTTTTAGTGCCTTAAGTGATAAAATTGATGAAACAGAGAAATCTACTCAGGTGGTAGGACGAGACAATGTTCCTAAAAATTCGACAAAAAGACCAATTGAGAGTCAGCCAACGAATAAGATTTTATTACTATCGGACAGTCATGGGCGAAACTGTGCATCATTGCTAAATGAATTTTTGAAACCCAAGTACTACACATCATCTGTTGTTAAACCAAATGCATGCCTCAGTGGTGTAGTTGAAGGGGCATCAGATCTTACTAGTGATTTCAATTTGGACGATGCAGTTATTATCCTTGCAGGAATAAATGACATTCGTAAGAAAAACAACTTTATTCCAGACTTAGAAAAGTTGACTGCAGCACTTGATCATACAAAGCTATTGTTATGTACCGTTCCCTACTGTTATGACAAGCCAGAAGTCAACGAAACAGTGTACAGATTTAATGAATATATAATGAATTTGTCATCTAATTTTGTTAATGTGAAAGTAATTGATGTCAATTTATTCTTGCAAAGGCCTGATTACACTAATCATGGACTACACCTGAACAAAACAGGAAAGCTCAGACTGTGCAGGAACATTGCTTCATCAGTATCAAACCCATGGAAACGGTGTGATGTAGTAAAAACACTTACAACCAGCTCTGCAAGAAAGGTCAGATTTTGTACCGGTACTGTAGAAACCAATTCATGCCAAGATAGACAGGGAACCAATGTGAATACAAGAAACAGATGTATAGCTGTGTCTCACCCTGTCACTGCCAATGACATATTAATACCATATGATGAAGTTCCACCCAAAGAACCTCAAGGACTGGAAAATAATTCCGATGCAGTATCTCCAAGGATAAAAGGTAATCCCCGATTTTCTACGAGAGAAAGAAGAATTCCAAAAAGAAACAGTGATTTTTTATGGCCAGCACCCACCCGACCTCACCAACGACATCTAGTGAACAAATCTCCAGCTGCGACATAGGTCTTAATGTATCCAACACAGTTTTGAGTGCAACAGGGACTAACGGTGTTAATGGACAAGCAGACCAGCAGAAGGACAGTAGAGGTAGCTATAAGAATCTTATTATTCTTCATCAAAATATCAGAAGTCTCAAAAGTAAATTAGAGTTTTTATCTGTAAATTTAGGGGACATGGACACTGTTGACCGTCCTCATGTTTTATGCCTTACTGAGCATCATGTAACAGTTGGAATTGATGGGCTGCAGCTTGATGGGTATGATCTAGCTACTCATTACTGCAGAACAAGTAAGGAGAAAGGTGGTGCTGTAATTTATATAGACAGTAAAATCATTTATAAATCTTTAGATCTAAGTAAGTATTGTGTAGATCAACATTTTGAAGTTTGCGGGACTGAAATTTCTGCAAAGGACATGTTACTTACTGTGCTTGCAATTTACAGAGCTCCAGCAGGGAAGTTTTGCATCTTTATGAATAAGTTAGAATCTCTTTTGACCAAATTGTTCTCTAAAACTAGAAATTTAATAATTGTAGGTGACTTTAATGTCAACTTCTTAACTGATAACAACCTCAAAACTGACCTGGACCACTTAATGAATTCTTACAACTTGGCTGCGATGGTTACCTGGCCCACTAGAGTTACAGAAAATTGCAAGAGCCTTCTAGATAATATTTTCATTGACAAGAATAGAGTCAACAGTGCTAGTGTGAGCAAAGTAATTTATGGCCTGTCTGACCATGATGGACAACTTCTGAAAGTAAATAACATCAGTTTGTGCAATAAAATCTCCCACACCTATAGGTCCTATAGATGTATAAACACTGAAACTGTGTCTGCCTTTAACAACTATTTGTCACAGATAGATTGGGAGCCAGTGTACAGCACATCAGATGTTAATGATAAATTTAACCTTTTTTTAAATGAATTTATATCTGTATTTGAAATGGCTTTCCCAAAAAAAACTGTCAGAAAGAACAATGAGGTTTCTTCCAGTAAACCATGGATTACTGGAGGTATAAAAATTTCTTGCAGGAATAAAAGGGAGTTACATGCCTCACTAAGAGTATCAAATGATCCCCTTGAAAGGTCTCATTTTAAGTTATATTGTAAAATTTTAAAAAGGGTGATAAACAAATCCAAGAGCCTGTATATTAAGTCTGAAATTGATAAATCTGAGAACAAAATAAAAGCAGTTTGGAATGTTATAAAGAGAGAGTGTGGCAAGAGTAACAAGAATGTTATTACCACAGAGATAAGCTATAAGGATGAGGTTATTCATAATCCTGTAACAGTTTCCAACATATTCAACAATCACTTCATAACTGCAGCAGAACAAGTAGGTTGTAACGGTTCCTTAAATGCTGCTACGCATTTATTACACAGAGCTAACCCTAACACGTATGACCCAATTTGTATTGCCCCAGTTACTATTACTGAAGTTAAAAATACCATCAAGACCTCAAAAAATAAAAATTCCACTGGTATTGACAACATTTCACCAAAAATACTGAAGCATTGTAGTGACCACATATGTCAAGTCCTGTGTCACATTTTTAATGAGTCTATCCAGCAAGGTGTTGTCCCAGAGAGATTAAAGCTTGCCGTTGTGAAACCACTTTTCAAGAAGGGTGACAAAACTAATTTATCTAACTACCGTCCAATATCACAACTAAGTAGTTTCTCAAAAGTATTAGAGAAACTAATGTATACAAGAATTGTAGAACATCTTAACAGCCACAACATACTCAACAGAAACCAGTTTGGTTTCCAAAAAGGTAGATCAACTGAGCAGGCTATTTTTTCTCTCACAAATGAAATTTTAGAGTCAATAAATAATAAAATGTCACCTATTGGAATTTTTTGTGACTTGTCTAAGGCCTTTGACTGTGTGGACCACAACATTCTCTTACATAAGGCTAATTTTTATGGCTTGCGAGGTAGCATTGGTAGATGGATAGAATCATATCTGCAAAACAGAAAACAGAAGGTGATAATTAATGGTGCCAATGATAGTCCCATTTCTTCTGATTGGGGCACATTAAAGTGTGGTGTGCCTCAGGACTCCATCCTAGGACCTTTGCTTTTCCTTATCTTCATCAATGATCTCCCACTTTGCACAGACACCAAGTGTAAATTTACTCTTTTTGCCGATGACACCACTATTCTGCTTGAAAGTCAAACTAACAGTGACCTAGAAAATAAATGTAATGCTGTACTCGTTGACATCCTACACTGGTTTAAGTGCAACGGACTAACTCTAAACATTCAGAAAACTCAGTATATGCAATTTCACACATCTCAACAAGAAAATGAAGTATGCCACTTAAACTGTGGTAACCAAAATATACTACACTGTGAATCATCTAAGTTCTTGGGCATTCTAATTGATGGCAAGCTGAACTGGTCTGAGCATATCTTAGACCTACATAGAAGGCTCAGTGTGGCAACTTATGCTCTGCGTGTAATCACCCCCATTGGTGATGAGGACGCTACTAAAGCTGCCTACTTTGGTTATTTTCATTCTATCATGTCGTATGGCATAATATTTTGGGGCAACAAGCCTTTAGCCAAAAAAATATTTACTGCACAGAAGAGAGCTGTTAGAATCATGAGTGGTGTTCATCCAAGATATTCTTGCAGAAGTCTGTTTCATAAGTTACAAATATTAACACTTACCTCTCAATTCATATTTTCTTTGATGATTTTTGTTTCTAACAACCTATCTCTTTTTAAAACTAATAGTGAATGTCATGATCATAATACTAGGTCTAAAAATGATCTACACAGGGATCTGAAACATTTAAGTCTTGTTCAGAAAGGTGTTCATTATTCAGCCACAAAAATTTTCAACTCCCTTCCATCAGGTATTAAAGATCACATTAATGTCTTACCTACTTTTAAATGTAAATTGAGAGAATACCTAATGGTAAATTCCTTCTATTCTCTTGATGAGTATCTACAGATAAAGCAATGATTTTTTATACTGATAAAAATTTGTTTGCTATAGATCACATTAACTGTTTAATTTGGAAAATGTACTATATTTCCTTTTTAGGTATTGTTTTATATTACTTGAGCTATACCTTTGATTTGATTTTAACCTACAAACTTATTCATAATCTTATGGTACATTTTTGTCATTTTATATATGTGTATTATTTGTTTAATTTGGAAAATGTACTATATTTCCTTTTTAGGTATTGTTTTATATTACTTGAGCTATACCTTTGATTTGATTTTAACCTACAAACTTATTCATAATCTTATGGTACATTTTTGTCATTTTATATATGTGTATTATATCTGTTGTATGTAATCATGACTCATTCCACATCCTTGTGATTTATCACAATACGGATTAATGGAATACGAAATAAATAAATAAATAAATAACAGGAGAAGACCTCGGTTGTAAATACTGAGCCATGTGCCGGAAGCCAATATTGAAAGACATGGGTGCCAATGATGAAGGCACATGGGGTGTATTTTTCCTTCTTTTCCTGCTGTTGTTTATTTTGTAAGATTTGTGGTGGGTCTTACACCAGCACTAGTGGGAAGTTGCGTCCCTGGCCGATATAACAGGGCAATTTTGCTGACACCAATACATCGCCAGATGCAAGTAGTATTATCTTTATCCTCTCTTCTCAGAGTAGGTTTTTGGTGGGCTAGGTCTTCCACGCCACCTCCCTGTCGATCCAACTGCAGTGGCAATTCCTGGAATGCTTCCACAAGTTCTCTCTACTAAGCTACTAAATAAATATCCACACTTCTCACAAAGAGGGATATATTTTGCCCCACATTTTCACTATTACTTTTCGCAACACAGCTAACAACTGCTGTGGTAATACCACTCTATTGAGTACATTCAAATGTCTGTACATGTGTACTGTAGGACCTTAGAGAAAAAAAAAAAAACAGAAAAACAACAACCGCTCTTCAATTGTTCATTAAGTGCTTGTTGGTGCATCGTTTACTCCATGGCTCTCGGATTCAGGCACTTGCTGCACCATGGCACAAATGACTCCCGGATGGCCAGTGGTTGTAACACCATTTTTACTGGTCCCCTTCTCACCGGCTCCACCACTTCTCCACATTCACTGCATTACAAGAAAGGAAAACACACACTTTCCCTTTCCCACTACATTTATAATTATTCAGTTTACTCGCGAGCATCTCTTGTCAACAACTTTCCAATGGTGTGTTGGGATGTTTACAAATATTCAGAAACACTACACACTCCTGACCCTACAGTCAGTCCAAGAGCCATCAATGTAAACAAAGGTACTATCATGAAGTTCCATGCGAAGGTCGTGAAACTGAAGGCAATAGAGCAAGGCTGGAGTAGTGTTCTTAGGAAGCAAATGAAGACCAAGGTTAACACGGGCCACTTCACGAAGCCACAGTGGTGAAGGGTTCACACCTACTGGGAAAGTTGCAGGTAGTGCGAGGTTAAGCTGCCATAGCAAGTGCTGAAAGCAGACTCCAGGAGGAACAGAGAAGAGTGATGTGCCCCGTACTGGTGATCAAAGCAATCATTGAAAAAGGAGGCATAGGATGGGTGGCCATGCATGGCAGACAAATGGCATGCATACCTGCTGAGGAGAAAGTCGCAGCAGTAGGACAGTGATAGTTCAGCAGTTTCAGCAGACAGACTCTCAACCGGGCTAGTGTAAAAGGCGCCAGTGACCAATCCAGGGTGTATGCGCAGACAGGGAAAAAAATTCCCAGATTTTTCCCCGACTTCCTATTAAGAATACACTTTCTTCTGGGTGAAAATACACTTTTTCCATGTTAAGTGACAGTATACTTCCTCGGAACTGTAAAACTTATCAATCCTTTGGATGGTTATGGGTTTATACACCAGCATAGAATTTCCCGGCACTTTAGAAAACAAAACTCAGGGAGGAAAAACACACATTTTGGAAAGATCTTTGACGTGCAGCAACACGTATGCTGCATATTTTTGTATTACAAAACTATGAATTCAGATTCCAGTAAGTACCACTTGTTACCTTCCGTTGCACTGAAATCAAGATTTCGATGTGCTTTTCTAAGCCAAGTCATAGCTCATGTCACATGACAGCAGATATTCAGAGCATAGGACGCATGATGTAGTCAGCCAATAGCAACAGCACTGTTAAGTAGTGCGAACATACAGATAGGAAAAGTTAATGGTTTAAATTAATATACATAGTGCTGCTTACAGGGTGTATACCCGGACATCATCATCATCATCATCATCATCATCATTTAAGACTGATTGTGCCTTTCAGCGTTCAGTCTGGAGCATAGCCCCCCTTATACAGTTCCTCCATGATCCCCTATTCAGTGCTAACATTGGTGCCTCTTCTGATGTTAAACCTATTACTTCAAAATCATTCTTAACCGAATCCAGGTACCTTCTCCTCAGTCTGCCCCGACTCCTCCTACCCTCTACTGCTGAATCCATGAGTCTCTTGGGTAACCTTGCTTCTCCCATGCGTGTAACATGACCCCACCATCTAAGCCTGTTCGCCCTGACTGCTACCTCTATAGAGTTCATTCCCAGTTTTTCTTTGATTTCCTCATTGTGCACACCCTCCTGCCATTGTTCCCATCTACTAGTACCTGCAATCATCCTAGCTACTTTCATATCTGTAACCTCAACCTTGTTGATAAGGTAACCTGAATCCACCCAGCTTTCGCTCCCATACAACAAAGTTGGTCGAAAGATTGAACGGTGCACAGATAACTTAGTCTTGGTACTGACTTCCTTCTTGCAAAAGAGAGTAGATCGTAGCTGAGCGCTCACTGCATTAGCTTTGCTACACCTCGCTTCCAGTTCTTTCACTATGTTGCCATCCTGTGAGAATATGCATCCTAAGTACTTGAAACCGTCCACCTGTTCTAACTTTGTTCCTCCTATTTGGCACTCAATCCGTTTATATTTCTTTCCCACTGACATTACTTTCGTTTTGGAGATGCTAATCTTCATACCATAGTCCTTACATTTCTGATCTAGCTCTGAAATATTACTTTGCAAACTTTCAATCGAATCTGCCATCACAACTAAGTCATCCGCATATGCAAGACTGCTTATTTTGTGTTCACATATCTTAATCTCACCCAGCCAGTCTATTGTTTTCAACATATGATCCATAAATAATATGAACAACAGTGAAGACAGGTTGCAGCCTTGTTTTACCCCTGAAACTACACTGAACCATGGACTCAATTTACCGTCAACTCTAACTGCTGCCTGACTATCCATGTAAAGACCTTTAATTGCATGCAAAAGTTTGCCTCCTATTCCATAATCTTGTAGAACAGACAATAACTTCCTCCTAGGAACCCGGTCATATGCCTTTTCTAGACCTATAAAGCATAGATACAATTCCCTGTTCCACTCATAACACTTCTCCATTATTTGCCGTAAGCTAAAGATCTGGTCCTGACAACCTCTAAGAGGCCTAAACCCACACTGATTTTCATCCAATTGGTCCTCAACTAATACTCGCACTTTCCTTTCAACAATACCTGAGAAGATTTTACCCACAACGCTGATTAAAGAGATACCTCTGTAGTTGTTACAATCTTTTCTGTTTCCATATTTAAAGATTGGTGTGATTACTGCTTTTGTCCAGTCTGATGGAACCTGTCCCGACTCCCAGGCCATTTCAATTATCCTGTGTAGCCATTTAAGACCTGACATTCCACTGTATTTGATGATTTCCGACTTAATTTCATCCACCCCAGCCGCTTTATTGCACTGCAATCTATTGACCATTTTTTCCACTTCCTCAAATGTGATCCTATTTCCATCATCATTCCTATCCCATTCTACCTCGAAATCTGAAACATTATTGATGGCATTTTCACCTACATTGAGCAACTCTTCAAAATATTCCCTCCATCTGCCCAAGGCATCCACAGGATTCACCAGCAGTTTTCCTGACCTGTCCAAAATACTTATCATTTCCATCTTACCTCCCTTTCGAAGACTGGTAATTACACTCCAGAATGGTTTTCCAGCAGCTTGATCCATAGTCTCCAACCTGTTTCCAAAGTCTTCCCATGATTTCTTCTTCGATGCTGCAATTATCTGTTTGGCTTTGTTTCTTTCTTCAACATAACTTTCTCTGTCTACCTGGGTTCTGGTTGTTGTTGTGGTCTTCAGTCCTGAGAGTGGTTTGATGCAGCTCTCCACGCTACTCTATCCTGTGCAAGCTTCTTCATCTCCCAGTACCTACTGCAACCTACATCCTTCTGAATTTGCTTAGTGTATTCATCTCTTGGTCTCCCCCTACGATTTTTACCCTCCACGCTGCCCTCCAATACTAAATTGGTGATCCCTTGATGCCTCAGAACATGTCCTACCAACCGATCCCTTCTTCTCGTCAAGTTGTGCCACAAACTTCTCTTCTCCCCAATCCTATTCAATACTTCCTCATTACTTATGTGATCTACCCATCTAATCTTCAGCATTCTTCTGTAGCACCACATTTCGAAAGCTTCTATTCTCTTCTTGTCCAAACTATTTACCGTCCATGTTTCACTTCCATACATGGCTACACTCCATACAAAAACTTTCAGAAATGACTTCCTGACACTTAAATCTAAACTCGATGTTAACAAATTTCTCTTCTTCAGAAACGCTTTCCTTGCCATTGCCAGTCTACATTTTATATCCTCTCTACTTCGACCATCATCAGTTATTTTGCTCCCCAAATAGCAAAACTCCTTTACTATTTTAAGTGTCTCATTTCCTAATCTAATACCCTCAACATCACCCGACTTAATTCGACTACATTCCATTATCCTCGTTTTGCTTTTGTTGATGTTCATCTTATATCCTCCCTTCAAGACACTATCCATTCCGTTCAACTGCTCTTCCAGTCCTTTGCTGTCTCTGACAGAATTACAATGTCATCGGCGAACCTCAACGTTTTTATTTCTTCTCCATGGATTTTAATACCTACTCCGAATTTTTCTTTTGTTTCCTTTACTGCTTGCTCAATATACAGATTGAATAGCATCGGGGAGAGGCTACAACCCTGTCTTACTCCCTTCCCAACCACTGATTCTCTTTCATGCCCCTCGACTCTTATAATTGCCATCTGGTTTCTATACAAATTGTAAATAGCCTTTCGCTCCCTGTATATTACCTCTGCCACCTTTAGAATTTGAAAGAGAGTATTCCAGTCAACATTGTCAAAAGCTTTCTCTAAGTCTACAAATGCTAGAAACGTAGTTTTGCCTTTCCTTAATCTATTTTCTAAGATAAGTCTTAGGGTCAGTATTGCGTCACGTGTTCCAGTGTTTCTATGGAATCCAAACTGATCTTCCCCGAGGTCGGCTTCTACTAGTTTTTCCATTCGTCTGTAAAGAATTCGTGTTAGTATTTTGCAGCTGTGGCTTATTAAACTGATAGTTTGGTAATTTTCACATCTGTCAACTCCCGCTTTCTTTGGGATTTGAATTATTATATTCTTCTTGAAGTCTGTGGGTATTTCACCTATCTCATACATCTTGATCACCAGATGGTAGAGTTCTGTCAGGACTGGCTCTCCCAAGGCCGTCAGTAGTTCCAATGGAATGTTGTCTACTCCGGGGGCCTTGTTTCGACTCAGGTCTTTCAGTGCTCTGCCAAACTCTTCACGCAGTATCGTATCTCCCATTTCATCTTCATCTACATCCTCTTCCATTTCCATAATATTGTCCTCAAGTGCATCACCCTTGTATAGATCCTCTATATACTCCTTCCACCTTTCTGCTTTCCCTTCTTTGCTTAGAATTTGGTTTCCGTCTGAGCTCTTGATGTTCATACAAGTGGTTCTCTTATCTCCAAAGGTCTCTTTAATTTTCCTGTAGGCAGTATCTATCTTACCCCTAGTGAGATAAGCCTCCACATCCTTACATTTGTCCTCTAGCCATGCCTGCTTAGCCATTTTGCACTTCCTGTCGATCTCATTTTTGAGACGTTTGTATTCATTTTTGCCTGCTTCACTTACTGCATTTTTATATTTTCTCCTTTCATCAATTAAATTCAATATTTCTTCTGTTACCCAAGGATTTCTACTAGCCCTCTTCTTTTTACCTACTTGATCCTCTGCTGCCTTCACTACTTCATCCCTCAAAGCTACCCATTCTTCTTCTACTGTATTTCTTTCCCCCATTCCTGTCAATTGTTCCCTTATGCTCTCTTTGAAACTCTCTACAACCTCTGGTTCTTTCAGTTTATCCAGGTCCCATTTCCTTAAATTCCCACCTTTTTGCAGTTTCTTCAGTTTTAATCTACAGGTCATAACCAATAAATTGTGGTCAGAGTCCACATCTGCCCCTGGAAATGTCTTACAATTTTAAACCTGGTTCCTAAATCTCTGTTTTACCATTATATAATCTATCTGATACCTTTTAGTATCTCCAGGGTTCTTCCATGTATACAACCTTCTATCATGATTCTTAAACCAAGTGTTAGCTATGATTAAGTTGTGCTCTGTGCAAAATTCTATCAGGCGGCTTCCTCTTTCATTTCTTAGCCCCAATCCATATTCACCTACAACGTTTCCTTCTCTCCATTTTCCTACACTCGAATTCCAGTCACCCATGACTATTAAATTTTCGTCTCCCTTCACTATCTGAATAATTTCTTTTATTTCATCATACATTTCTTCAATTTCTTCGTCATCTGCAGAGCTAGTTGGCATATAAACTTGTACTACTGTAGTAGGCATGGGCTTCGTATCTATCTTGGCCACAATAATGCGTTCACTATGCTGTTTGTAGTAGCTTACCCGCATTCCTATTTTCCTATTCATTATTAAACCTACTCCTGCATTACCCCTATTTGACTTTGTGTTTATAACCCTGTAGTCACCTGACCAGAAGTCTTGTTCCTCCTGCCACCGAACTTCACTAATTCCCACTATATCTAACTTTAACCTATCCATTTCCCTTTTTAAATTTTCTAACCTACCTGCCCGATTAAGGGATCTGACATTCCACGCTCCGATCCGTAGAACGCCAGTTTTCTTTCTCCTGATAACGACATCCTCTTGAGTAGTCCCCGCCCGGAGATCCGAATGGAGGACTATTTTACCTCCGGAATATTTTACCCAAGAAGACGCCATCATCATTTAATCATACAGTAAAGCTGTATGCCCTCGGGAAAAATTACGGCCGTAGTTTCCCCTTGCTTTCAGCCGTTCGCAGTACCAGCACAGCAAGGCCGTTTTGGTTATTGTTACAAGGCCAGATCAGTCAATCATCCAGACTGTTGCCCTTGCAACTACTGAAAAGGCTGCTGCCCCTCTTCAGGAACCACACATTTGTCTGGCCTCTCAACAGATACCCCTCCGTTGTGGTTGTACCTACGGTACAGCTATCTGCATCGCTGAGGCACACAAGCCTCCCCACCAACGGCAAGGTCCATGGTTCATTGGGGGGGTATGTAGCCATTTTTGATACGCCTTCTTTTTCCTCTTACAGGCTGCCTTGACTATATCATTCCACCAAGCTGTTTGCTTCATCCTACTTTTACACACTACTGTTCCAAGACATTCTTTAGCCACTTCTAGTACTGTGTCCCTGTACCTTGTCCATTCCTTTTCCAATGACTGTAATTGACTACATTCAACTAACTGGTACCTTTCTGAGATCGCTGTTATGTACTTGTGCCTGATTTCCTTATCCTGAAGTTTCTCCACTCTTATCCTCCTACATATAGACCTGACCTGCTGCACTTTCGGCCTCACAATCCCAATTTCACTGCAGATTAAATAATGATCAGTGTCATCAAAGAATCCCCTGAATACACGTGTGTCCCTCACAGCCTTCCTGAATTCCTGATCTGTTATTATATAGTCAATGACAAATCTGGTTCCCCTGCCTTCCCAAGTATACCGGTGAATGTTCTTATGTTTAAAAAAGGAGTTTGTGATTACTAAGCCCATACTGGCACAGAAATCCAAGAGTTGTTTCCCATTCCTGTTGGCCTCCATATCCTCTCCAAATTTACCCATAACCTTTTCATACCCTTCTGTTCGATTTCCAATCCTGGCGTTAAAATCACCCATGAGCAGAACACTGTCCTTGTCCTTTACTCTAACAACTACATCACTGAGTGCCTCATAAAAACTATCCATCTTATCTTGATCTGTCCCTTCACAATGTGAATATACTGACACAATCCTAATTTTCTTGCTAGACACTGTCAAATCTATCCACATCATCAGTCGTTCATTTACATACCTTATTGCAACTACGCTGGGTCCCATTTCTTTCCTGATGTAAAGCCCTACACCCCATTGTGCTATTCCTGCTTTGACTCCTGACAGGTAGACCTTGTATTCTCCCACTTCCTCTTCTTTCTCACCCCTTACCCGAATGTCACTAACAGCTACAGTCTCAGGACTGAAGACCACAACAACAACAACAACAATGCCACATGTGTAGAAGATGAAAATGTGCACTTGAAATGCAGCAAACATTTGAAACTAGCCAATAGTGTGGAGTTAAATGCTTCATTTTAAATGAATTGATTGCTTTGGTGGAAAAGTTTAATAAAAGCAAAACGTCTTTAGCAAACCAACAAGAATAACTTCATTGTTCTGCAAGGCGATTAATGCTTGACTGTCAGAAAGGTAGAAATAAAATAAAATCTGAAACTAATAACATATTTTAACCTTCCATAATTATATGATTGTATTTTAATTCACTTGATAGCTCCCGGCCACAGAAAACCGTTTTGTTTTCATTTGACATGAGCCATAAACAAAGAGGAACAGCAAAACCACTAAATGTAAACACAAGTCACCTGGAGACTACACACTTCCCCATTACAACTCAGACTGCTCTGTGCATCAGCCCCAGATCTATGATATTTCCGAACTGGGGCAGTACTAGATAGTGGTCCCCTCCCTTCCCCCGAATGTTTGAGGTGGGACGTCAAAATGTAAAAAAAGTCAACTTTTCAAAAATGGGTCTACCTTTCTGTAGCACACATCTTTCTGAAGATTCTGATACATGAAACACGTCTGTTCATTGAAATGTAAGACATGTTATTTGGTCTTAAATGTGCCAAAATGCAGTGCCACACCTCTTCACACAGCATTCTTCTATCTCACGTCACTGTCTTTTGCTCTGTGGAATTCAAATATGTAACATTTTGTAATGGATTCCATCAAACTAAAGTCAGAACAGTGGAAATTAAAATGTCCTGTGATGCCTCTCCTGCTCCTAGTCAGCCAGTTTGACATCGTGACCCTCCTTTTTTTTCTAAAAAAAAAAAAAATAAAATAAAATAAAAAATAAAAAAATACTCACAATTAATACTGGATGGGATTATTTGTAACCAAGAGAACAAGAACTCTTCACAAAATTTGCACTCTTTATTGCCTATTAGCTAATAACTTGCTGTTTTGTTTGACATAAAATTAAATAATGGATACACAAAACCAGTAAAGAGAAGGGGCAAGCAAGACAGTACACATTTCTTCAATCCATAAGTCCTAGCATTTTTTTTCTCTCTCTAATTTTGCTACAGCTTTACACAGCACGCTTTCCATTCTGCAAAAGAATCTGTTACCTCAGCAAAGTTCATCAAATGTTTTGCTACATGAAAAAAGGAAATGTCATTGTCTAATATTGAAAAAGCTGTTAATACAAATAGTTCAAAGACTGATGTGGTTTCTTGATCTGATTACATGTATTTTGTAACTGTCTGCTAGATAAATCGAAAGAAACCTGTCTGATATTGTGGCAATTGTAACATACACCAAATAAATGAGACCGTTTTGGCACAAATGGTCATTTTTATAAGACAACAGAATATAATTCACGAAGTACCAATATCAAATGCCGATTAGGCCTACTAAAAGCAAAAAGTTTAATGTTAGGAAATAGTTTCACATTTCATTCATACGTTCCAGCTTCTCAAGCATGAAACCAAAACGTAGTAGCACAAAATTTTTATATAAATCTGGAATTGTCATATTCTTCCATAATTTGTGTGATGTCCCTGTTTATTGTCCTTCCTCATTCTAACAAACAATCTTGTCATCACTAATTCCGTAAATATTCCTGCCAGAGTTGAAACTTATTCTCCAGCTAACTTCACTAACCCTACCACAATCACCAGTTTAGTTATCCTCTTTTTATTCCCCAGTTAGGCGTTATTATATGTTCATACAACACATTTTCCGTGCTACTCCCAGAATAGAACTATAGCGGCTGCTAGCCGGGGCCTCTACAACTGGCTACCTAATGTAGTGGTCTGGCCAAAAATTTCCTGTTAAAATTTCATTTTCTTGGATACACCCACAAGATGATATGTAATCTTTCTTACCTGTTATTCCTGTTAGTCATTTATTTCCACTCTGGTAGTATGAATCTATGGATTTCACTAGTAATTATAACATCGCTGATCATTCGCACACCCACTCAACCACATAAGCCAATAGCAATTGGCATTCACCCATTCGGCTTTATTCTGCTTATCTCGTATAGCCCTGTCCTCTTTTGTCTGCAGGAATGTTTATTTCCAGATGCTACTGGTATTCCCCTGGCAGAGACATAACATACACTATGCACACATTCAAAAATCAACTTATGATTCATTCAGAAATCAAGTTAGAATGTGTTCAAAACTGTTCAAAAGCCAACAAGAATGCGTTTCAAAATCATATGAATAATCGATAGACCAACGAGTGCTGGATGCCAGGTGCTTTGTGAAACAAAGTTTTTTTTCCTCAAGAAAATGAAATTGGTGCCCCCCCCCCCCTCCCTCCCACTAAAATTGCTGCCCGGGGCAGATACCCTGGTTTGCCCCCCAACCCCTAGATCTGGGCCTGTTGCGCATGTGCAAATCTGGCAGCTTGGGCACACCAGTAAAATTTTTCCGGGTAGCATCTGGTAGCTTGCAGCTACTGCTTATACAGCTAACAGCCACACCTCAGTAGCCAGAAGCAGGAGAAGGTACTACTTATACGTGACACAACTGTGCGTGCACATGAGCCCACTCGCAACTGCTCAAATGAATCTAACGTACAGAGTTGTGACATCACGCTCATTGTAGGCAATATGTTGTTATGAAGCATTGCATGGTCTTCCTAAAGACTTTGACACATTTTGCTGTTGGCAACACTTGTATGAGCACTGTCTTTTCTGTCTTTTGTTGTTGTATAAGGTACTTTTCCTTTCAACCTTTTTTTTTTTTTTTTTGCCCCCAGATGTTTCATTGCTGCAGTATTATTCTGCAGCAGCAAGATACAGTAATATCCTTTGTTATGATATTGGTTCTTACCAGTCAAAATTACAAAAATTTAACTGGAAACTAAAATAATGAAAAATTCCCATGATTCTAAAAAATTTCCGGGTTTTTCCCAGTTTTCTCCCAGATGAAAAAATTCCTGGTTTTTTCCCAGATCTCCCGGTTGTCCCAGGTCATATACACCCTATGGTGGATAGTGTTGAGATGGCATAAGAGGGATGGACGTGCAGATGCATAAACAAAGAACCCATAGTCTAGTTTCGAATGGATGAGGGACCAGTACAAACGAAGGAGGGTGGTTCGATTGGCACCCCAGAAAGTGCCATTGAGGACACTTAGGACATTGAGGAACCGTAAACAGCGGACTGCGCAATAATACACATGGGAGGACCAAGAGAGTTCCCTATCAAGCAAGGGCTCCAGGAATTTCATAGTTTCAAGGGCAACAGGCCCAAGATGTAAAGATGCGGGAGAAACCCTTTGCACTGCCAGAAATTCATACGGACGGTTTTGTCAATGGTAAACGAAAGCCATTGTCGATGCTACAGGGGTAAAGATGATCAACAATTGCTGAAGACACTGCTCAGTGAGACATGTCCATGGAGAACTGCAATAGTTGGCAAAATAGTCAACAAAAAGGTAGCCGTAGATGCCCAGTGGGAGACAGAACATTATAGGGCTAATGGAGATAGTAAAGAGGATGACACTCAGAACGAAGCCCTGTGGGAGATGGTTTTTCTGGATAAAGGTATCCGACAAGGCAGAACCCACATGCACCTTGAAAAATCTGTCTTTTAAAAATTCTTGAAGGAAACAGGGCAGGCAGCTACAGAAGCCCCACATGTAAAGAGTACGGAAGATACCATTTCTCCAGCAGGTGTCGTAGTCCTTCTCCAAATCAAAAATCAGTTTGGGATTTCTGCAGAAAAACATTCATGACATGGGTGGATAGAGTAACGAGATGGTCAACTGCAGACTGCTGTGTCTGAAATCCACACTGTGCAGTCATTAGCAAATTGCAAAACTCGAGCCACCATACCAGCTGGGTACAGTTCCATCACCTTGCAAACACAGCTTGTAAGAGAGATGGGGTGGTAGCTAGAAGGAAGGTTTTTGTCCTTACTGGGCTTAGGTATGGGTAAGAAGGTGGGTTCATGCCAATATCTGGGAAATGTTCCCTCTGTCCAGATGCAGTCGTACGTGTTAAGCAGAAAGTTCTTGCCTGCAAGAGAAAGGTGCTGTAACATCTGAATGCGGACAGTGTCTGACCCTGGGGCGGAGGATCAGGGTGAACTGAGAGCATGACCTAACTCCCTCACAGTAATGGCGGCAATGTAGCACTCACAATTCAGAGAAGAGAAGGGTACTGCCCGAGCCTCCTCTGCTCATTTCTGATGGAGGAAGTCAGGGTGATAGTGGGAAGAGCTCAAAGTGTCTGCAAAATGGCGGCGCAAGGTGTTGGAGACAACATGGTCTGCTACTGTCAGGCAGGAAACTGAGGAATGGATCTTGGTCCCAGAGAGCTGTCGGAGGTTGGCCCACATGACGGAGGAAGGGGTGGAACTGTAAAAAGAACTAGTGACTGAAATCCAGCTAGCTCCTTTGCTATACTGAAGAACACGACAACACTTTGCACCCATCAGTTTATAATGACTGGAGTTTGCCAGCATAGGATGATGGTCAAAAATGCGGAGAGCATGTCTTCGTGCACGAATTGTGTCGCAGTATGCCTCAGCCCACCAAGGGACTGGGGCATGACATGGTAAAGAGGAAGTGCAAGCAATGGAAAGTTCTGCAGCACTAAGGATAATGTTTGTGAGATATTCCACCTGGTCATCACAACTGAAGAAATCTTGTACTTCGAAGATCTCCAGGGAGGAGTAAAGCTGCTATTTGGGTGTGCTTGCAGATGGGGTGGGAGTCAGCAAACAGATAGCACATGGGAAATGGTCACTCAAGTAGGTGTCAGAAAGAATGGACCACTCAAGATGATGGACAGGGTAAGAAGGTCAGCCCAGAGGGCACCTCTCTGACAGGCCCTGGGAGAACCCCAAAGGGGATGATGTGCATTTAACCCTTTTACAGGCGAATTTTTTTTGGTGCCTCAGCAATGCTGAATTTTTTTGCATCGAATTAGAATTGTGATCAATTTATTATTATTTTTTTTTTTTTGGTAATTTTATTTTTGTGATTTAGGTCTAAAAGCTATGGTATTAACATATCACCACAGCACTTTTTTAAACCTTACATTTTCTGTGGTAAACCGATTTCCCACTTGTGAGCTTTAAACTTTGGTGGGAAGAATATATCCCACTTCCATTTTATAAGCCATAACATGTTGGCATTACATGTAAAAAATTTTTAAGACGACAGTGATTTCTTTTTATTTTACTTTATTTCAGATAGCCGTACCGTAGGTGCAACCACAACGGAGGGGTATCTGTTGAGAGGCCAGACAAACGTGTGGTTCCTCAAGAGGGGAAGCAGCCTTTTCAGTAGTTGCAGGGGCAACAGTCTGGATGATTGACTGATCTGGCCCTCTAACACTAATCAAAACGGCCTTGCTGTTGTGGTACTGCGAATGGCTGAAAGCAAGGGGAAACTAGAGCCGTAATTTTTACCGAGGGCATGCAGCTTTACTGTATGATTAAATGATGATGGCGTCCTCTTGGGTAAAATATTCCGGAGGTAAAATAGTCCCCCATTTGGATCTCTGGGCGGGAACAACTCAAGAGAACGTCGTTATCAAGAGAAAGAAAACTGGCGTTCTACGGATCGGAGCATGGAATGTCAGATCCCTTAATCAGGCAGGTAGGTTAGAAAATTTAAAAAGAGAAATAGATAGATTAAAGTTAGATATAGTGGGAATTAGTGAATTCCGGTGGCAGGAGGAACAAGACTTTTGGTCAGGTGAATACAGGGTTGTTGTTGTTGTGGTCTTCAGTCCTGAGACTGGTTTGATGCAGCTCTCCATGCTAATCTATCCTGTGCAAGCTCCTTCATCTCCCAGTACCTACTGCAACCTACATCCTTCTGAATCTGCTTAGTTTATTCATCTCTTGGTCTCCCTCTAGGATTTTTACCCTCCACGCTGCCCTCCAATGCTAAATTTGTGATCCCTTGATGCCCTAGGACATGTCCAACCAAACGATCCCTTCTTCTAGTCAAGTTGTGCCACAAACTTCTCTTCTCCCCAATCCTATTCAATACCTCCTCATTAGTTACGTGATCTATCCACATAATCTTCAACATTCTTCTATTGCACCACATTTCGAAAGCTTCTATTCTCTTCTTGTCCAAACTATTTATTGTCCCCGTTTCACTTCCATACATGGCTACACTCCATACAAATACTTTCACAAACGACTTCCTGACACTTAAATCTATACTCGATGTTAACAAATTTCTCTTCTTCAGAAACACTTTCCTTGCCATTTCCAGTCTACATTTTATATCCTCTCCACTTCGACCATCATCACTTGTATTGCTCCCCAAACAGCAAAACACCTTTACTACTTTAAGTGTCTCATTTCCTAATCTAATTCCCTCGGCATCACCCGACTTAATTCGATTACATTCCATTATCCTTGTTTTGCTTTTGTTGATATTCATCTTATATCCTTCTTTCAAGACACTGTCCATTCCATTCAACTGCTCTTCCAAGTCATTTGCTGTCTCTGACAGAATTACAACGTTATCCGCGAACCTCAAAGTTTTTATTTCTTCTCCCTGGATTTTAATACCTACTCCGTATTTTTCTTTTGTTTCCTTTACTGCTTGCTCAATATACAGATTGAATAGCATCGGGGAGAGGCTACAACCCTGTCTCACTCCCTTCCCAACGACTGCTTCCTTTCATGTCCCTCGACTCTTATAACTGCCATCTGGTTTCTGTACAAATTGTAAATAGCCTTTCGCTCCCTGTATTTTACCCCAGCCACCTTTAGAATTTGAAAGAGAGTATTCCAGTCAACATTGTCAAAAGCTTTCTCTAAGTCTACAAATGCTAGAAATGTAGGTTTGCCTTTCCTTAATCTTTCTTCTAAGATAAGTCGTAAGGTCAGTATTGCCTCATGTGTTCCAACATTTCTACAGAATCCAAACTGATCTTCACCGAGGTCGGCTTCTACCAATTTTTCCATTCGTCTGTAAATAATTCTTCTTAGTATTTTGCAGCTGCGACTTATTAAACTGATAGTTCGGTAATTTTCACATCTGTCAACACCTGCTTTCTTTGGGATTGGAATTATTATATTCTTCTTGAAGTCTAAGAGTATTTCGCCTGTCTCATACATCTTACTCACCAGATGGTAGAGTTTTTTCAGGACTGGCTCTCCCAAGGCCGTCAGAAGTTCTAATGGGATGTTGTCTAC